>NW_025957668.1:0-37871 GCF_023159225.1 Perognathus longimembris pacificus
TTTGCTCCTGTGTGCTCGCGCACTCTCGCCTTTTCCACTTATTTTTATTTTTGATTTATTTTTGATTTATTTTGTCAATTTAAAAAAAATACGCATCGTGCTGTGCTGTTTGTGTTTGCTTGAGTGCATTCGCGCGCTCTCGCTTTCTCCACTTTACAATTTTTTTGTTATTATTTATCTATTCCTGAGAGTTTATCTTATTTTTTATTTGTTTATTTAAATGAAGTCGACCAGTTGCCTGCCCTTCCTTCCATTATCCGTCACCGAGACAAACTGAACAAAGTTCTGAGGTCGACCTTGTAAAGATAAGGATTCAGGTCTGTCTGCTGTTTACCTTTGCTCCTGCCCGCACTGCCCTTCTCTCCACATTTATGTGTTTGTTTGTTTGTCTATCTAATCTTTTGGGTTTTTATTTCTAATGAGGTCGACCAGTTGTCTATTGATTATTTTTTTTACTACGCATCAAGCTGCGCTGCTTGTCTTTGCTCCTGTGTGCTCGCGCACTCTCGCCTTTTCCACTTATTTTTATTTTTGATTTATTTTTGATTTATTTTGTCAATTTTAAAAAAAATACGCATCGTGCTGTGCTGTTTGTGTTTGCTTGAGTGCATTCGCGCGCTCTCGCTTTCTCCACTTTACAATTTTTTTGTTATTATTTATCTATTCCTGAGAGTTTATCTTATTTTTTATTTGTTTATTTAAATGAAGTCGACCAGTTGCCTGCCCTTCCTTCCATTATCCGTCACCGAGACAAACTGAACAAAGTTCTGAGGTCGACCTTGTAAAGATAAGGATTCAGGTCTGTCTGCTGTTTACCTTTGCTCTGCCCGCACTGCCCTTCTCTCCACATTTATGTGTTTGTTTGTTTGTCTATCTAATCTTTTGGGTTTTTATTTCTAATGAGGTCGACCAGTTGTCTATTGATTATTTTTTTTACTACGCATCAAGCTGCGCTGCTTGTCTTTGCTCCTGTGTGCTCGCGCACTCTCGCCTTTTCCACTTATTTTTATTTTTGATTTATTTTTGATTTATTTTGTCAATTTTTAAAAAAAATACGCATCGTGCTGTGCTGTTTGTGTTTGCTTGAGTGCATTCGCGCGCTCTCGCTTTCTCACTTTACAATTTTTTTGTTATTATTTATCTATTCCTGAGAGTTTATCTTATTTTTTATTTGTTTATTTAAATGAAGTCGACCAGTTGCCTGCCCTTCCTTCCATTATCCGTCACCGAGACAAACTGAACAAAGTTCTGAGGTCGACCTTGTAAAGATAAGGATTCAGGTCTGTCTGCTGTTTACCTTTGCTCCTGCGCGCACTGCCCTTCTCTCCACATTTATGTGTTTGTTTGTTTGTCTATCTAATCTTTTGGGTTTTTATTTCTAATGAGGTCGACCAGTTGTCTATTTATTATTTTTTTTACTACGCATCAAGCTGCGCTGCTTGTCTTTGCTCCTGTGTGCTCGCGCACTCTCGCCTTTTCCACTTATTTTTATTTTTGATTTATTTTTGATTTATTTTGTCAATTTAAAAAAAAATACGCATCGTGCTGTGCTGTTTGTGTTTGCTTGAGTGCATTCGCGCGCTCTCGCTTTCTCCACTTTACAATTTTTTGTTATTATTTATCTATTCCTGAGAGTTTATCTTATTTTTTATTTGTTTATTTAAATGAAGTCGACCAGTTGCCTGCCCTTCCTTCCATTATCCGTCACCGAGACAAACTGAACAAAGTTCTGAGGTCGACCTTGTAAAGATAAGGATTCAGGTCTGTCTGCTGTTTACCTTTGCTCCTGCGCGCACTGCCCTTCTCTCCACATTTATGTTTTGTTTGTTTGTCTATCTAATCTTTTGGGTTTTTATTTCTAATGAGGTCGACCAGTTGTCTATTTATTATTTTTTTTACTACGCATCAAGCTGCGCTGCTTGTCTTTGCTCCTGTGTGCTCGCGCACTCTCGCCTTTTCCACTTATTTTTATTTTTGATTTATTTTGTCAATTTAAAAAAAATACGCATCGTGCTGTGCTGTTTGTGTTTGCTTGAGTGCATTCGCGCGCTCTCGCTTTCTCCACTTTACAATTTTTTTGTTATTATTTATCTATTCCTGAGAGTTTATCTTATTTTTTATTTGTTTATTTAAATGAAGTCGACCAGTTGCCTGCCCTTCCTTCCATTATCGTCACCGAGACAAACTGAACAAAGTTCTGAGGTCGACCTTGTAAAGATAAGGATTCAGGTCTGTCTGCTGTTTACCTTTGCTCCTGCCCGCACTGCCCTTCTCTCCACATTTATGTGTTTGTTTGTTTGTCTATCTAATCTTTTGGGTTTTTATTTCTAATGAGGTCGACCAGTTGTCTATTGATTATTTTTTTTACTACGCATCAAGCTGCGCTGCTTGTCTTTGCTCCTGTGTGCTCGCGCACTCTCGCCTTTTCCACTTATTTTTATTTTTGATTTATTTTTTATTTATTTTGTCAATTTAAAAAAAATACGCATCGTGCTGTGCTGTTTGTGTTTGCTTGAGTGCATTCGCGCGCTCTCGCTTTCTCCACTTTACAATTTTTTTGTTATTATTTATCTATTCCTGAGAGTTTATCTTATTTTTTATTTGTTTATTTAAATGAAGTCGACCAGTTGCCTGCCCTTCCTTCCATTATCCGTCACCGAGACAAACTGAACAAAGTTCTGAGGTCGACCTTGTAAAGATAAGGATTCAGGTCTGTCTGCTGTTTACCTTTGCTCCTGCCCGCACTGCCCTTCTCTCCACATTTATGTGTTGTTTGTTTGTCTATCTAATCTTTTGGGTTTTTATTTCTAATGAGGTCGACCAGTTGTCTATTGATTATTTTTTTTACTACGCATCAAGCTGCGCTGCTTGTCTTTGCTCCTGTGTGCTCGCGCACTCTCGCCTTTTCCACTTATTTTTATTTTTGATTTATTTTTGATTTATTTTGTCAATTTTAAAAAAATACGCATCGTGCTGTGCTGTTTGTGTTTGCTTGAGTGCATTCGCGCGCTCTCGCTTTCTCCACTTTACAATTTTTTTGTTATTATTTATCTATTCCTGAGAGTTTATCTTATTTTTTATTTGTTTATTTAAATGAAGTCGACCAGTTGCCTGCCCTTCCTTCCATTATCCGTCACCGAGACAAACTGAACAAAGTTCTGAGGTCGACCTTGTAAAGATAAGGATTCAGGTCTGTCTGCTGTTTACCTTTGCTCCTGCCCGCACTGCCCTTCTCTCCACATTTATGTGTTTGTTTGTTTGTCTATCTAATCTTTTGGGTTTTTATTTCTAATGAGGTCGACCAGTTGTCTATTTATTATTTTTTTTACTACGCATCAAGCTGCGCTGCTTGTCTTTGCTCCTGTGTGCTCGCGCACTCTCGCCTTTTCCACTTATTTTTATTTTTGATTTATTTTTTATTTATTTTGTCAATTTAAAAAAAATACGCATCGTGCTGTGCTGTTTGTGTTTGCTTGAGTGCATTCGCGCGCTCTCGCTTTCTCCACTTTACAATTTTTTTGTTATTATTTATCTATTCCTGAGAGTTTATCTTATTTTTTATTTGTTTATTTAAATGAAGTCGACCAGTTGCCTGCCCTTCCTTCCATTATCCGTCACCGAGACAAACTGAACAAAGTTCTGAGGTCGACCTTGTAAAGATAAGGATTCAGGTCTGTCTGCTGTTTACCTTTGCTCCTGCCCGCACTGCCCTTCTCTCCACATTTATGTGTTTGTTTGTCTATCTAATCTTTTGGGTTTTTATTTCTAATGAGGTCGACCAGTTGTCTATTTATTATTTTTTTTACTACGCATCAAGCTGCGCTGCTTGTCTTTGCTCCTGTGTGCTCGCGCACTCTCGCCTTTTCCACTTATTTTTATTTTTGATTTATTTTTGATTTATTTTGTCAATTTAAAAAAAATACGCATCGTGCTGTGCTGTTTGTGTTTGCTTGAGTGCATTCGCGCGCTCTCGCTTTCTCCACTTTACAATTTTTTTGTTATTATTTATCTATTCCTGAGAGTTTATCTTATTTTTTATTTGTTTATTTAAATGAAGTCGACCAGTTGCCTGCCCTTCCTTCCATTATCCGTCACCGAGACAAACTGAACAAAGTTCTGAGGTCGACCTTGTAAAGATAAGGATTCAGGTCTGTCTGCTGTTTACCTTTGCTCCTGCCCGCACTGCCCTTCTCTCCACATTTATGTTTGTTTGTTTGTCTATCTAATCTTTTGGGTTTTTATTTCTAATGAGGTCGACCAGTTGTCTATTTATTATTTTTTTTACTACGCATCAAGCTGCGCTGCTTGTCTTTGCTCCTGTGTGCTCGCGCACTCTCGCCTTTTCCACTTATTTTTATTTTTGATTTATTTTTGATTTATTTTGTCAATTTAAAAAAAATACGCATCGTGCTGTGCTGTTTGTGTTTGCTTGAGTGCATTCGCGCGCTCTCGCTTTCTCCACTTTACAATTTTTTTGTTATTATTTATCTATTCCTGAGAGTTTATCTTATTTTTTATTTGTTTATTTAAATGAAGTCGACCAGTTGCCTGCCCTTCCTTCCATTATCCGTCACCGAGACAAACTGAACAAAGTTCTGAGGTCGACCTTGTAAAGATAAGGATTCAGGTCTGTCTGCTGTTTACCTTTGCTCCTGCCCGCACTGCCCTTCTCTCCACATTTATGTGTTTGTTTGTTTGTCTATCTAATCTTTTGGGTTTTTATTTCTAATGAGGTCGACCAGTTGTCTATTGATTATTTTTTTTACTACGCATCAAGCTGCGCTGCTTGTCTTTGCTCCTGTGTGCTCGCGCACTCTCGCCTTTTCCACTTATTTTTATTTTTGATTTATTTTTGATTTATTTTGTCAATTTAAAAAAAATACGCATCGTGCTGTGCTGTTTGTGTTTGCTTGAGTGCATTCGCGCGCTCTCGCTTTCTCCACTTTACAATTTTTTTGTTATTATTTATCTATTCCTGAGAGTTTATCTTATTTTTTATTTGTTTATTTAAATGAAGTCGACCAGTTGCCTGCCCTTCCTTCCATTATCCGTCACCGAGACAAACTGAACAAAGTTCTGAGGTCGACCTTGTAAAGATAAGGATTCAGGTCTGTCTGCTGTTTACCTTTGCTCCTGCGCGCACTGCCCTTCTCTCCACATTTATGTGTTTGTTTGTTTGTCTATCTAATCTTTTGGGTTTTTATTTCTAATGAGGTCGACCAGTTGTCTATTTATTATTTTTTTTACTACGCATCAAGCTGCGCTGCTTGTCTTTGCTCCTGTGTGCTCGCGCACTCTCGCCTTTTCCACTTATTTTTATTTTTGATTTATTTTTGATTTATTTTGTCAATTTTAAAAAAAATACGCATCGTGCTGTGCTGTTTGTGTTTGCTTGAGTGCATTCGCGCGCTCTCGCTTTCTCCACTTTACAATTTTTTTGTTATTATTTATCTATTCCTGAGAGTTTATCTTATTTTTTATTTGTTTATTTAAATGAAGTCGACCAGTTGCCTGCCCTTCCTTCCATTATCCGTCACCGAGACAAACTGAACAAAGTTCTGAGGTCGACCTTGTAAAGATAAGGATTCAGGTCTGTCTGCTGTTTACCTTTGCTCCTGCCCGCACTGCCCTTCTCTCCACATTTATGTGTTTGTTTGTTTGTCTATCTAATCTTTTGGGTTTTTATTTCTAATGAGGTCGACCAGTTGTCTATTTATTATTTTTTTTACTACGCATCAAGCTGCGCTGCTTGTCTTTGCTCCTGTGTGCTCGCGCACTCTCGCCTTTTCCACTTATTTTTATTTTTGATTTATTTTTGATTTATTTTGTCAATTTAAAAAAAATACGCATCGTGCTGTGCTGTTTGTGTTTGCTTGAGTGCATTCGCGCGCTCTCGCTTTCTCCACTTTACAATTTTTTTTGTTATTATTTATCTATTCCTGAGAGTTTATCTTATTTTTTATTTGTTTATTTAAATGAAGTCGACCAGTTGCCTGCCCTTCCTTCCATTATCCGTCACCGAGACAAACTGAACAAAGTTCTGAGGTCGACCTTGTAAAGATAAGGATTCAGGTCTGTCTGCTGTTTACCTTTGCTCCTGCCCGCACTGCCCTTCTCTCCACATTTATGTGTTTGTTTGTTTGTCTATCTAATCTTTTGGGTTTTTATTTCTAATGAGGTCGACCAGTTGTCTATTTATTATTTTTTTTACTACGCATCAAGCTGCGCTGCTTGTCTTTGCTCCTGTGTGCTCGCGCACTCTCGCCTTTTCCACTTATTTTTATTTTTGATTTATTTTTGATTTATTTTGTCAATTTAAAAAAAATACGCATCGTGCTGTGCTGTTTGTGTTTGCTTGAGTGCATTCGCGCGCTCTCGCTTTCTCCACTTTACAATTTTTTTGTTATTATTTATCTATTCCTGAGAGTTTATCTTATTTTTTATTTGTTTATTTAAATGAAGTCGACCAGTTGCCTGCCCTTCCTTCCATTATCCGTCACCGAGACAAACTGAACAAAGTTCTGAGGTCGACCTTGTAAAGATAAGGATTCAGGTCTGTCTGCTGTTTACCTTTGCTCCTGCGCGCACTGCCCTTCTCTCCACATTTATGTGTTTGTTTGTTTGTCTATCTAATCTTTTGGGTTTTTATTTCTAATGAGGTCGACCAGTTGTCTATTTATTATTTTTTTTACTACGCATCAAGCTGCGCTGCTTGTCTTTGCTCCTGTGTGCTCGCGCACTCTCGCCTTTTCCACTTATTTTTATTTTTGATTTATTTTTGATTTATTTTGTCAATTTAAAAAAAATACGCATCGTGCTGTGCTGTTTGTGTTTGCTTGAGTGCATTCGCGCGCTCTCGCTTTCTCCACTTTACAATTTTTTTGTTATTATTTATCTATTCCTGAGAGTTTATCTTATTTTTTATTTGTTTATTTAAATGAAGTCGACCAGTTGCCTGCCCTTCCTTCCATTATCCGTCACCGAGACAAACTGAACAAAGTTCTGAGGTCGACCTTGTAAAGATAAGGATTCAGGTCTGTCTGCTGTTTACCTTTGCTACTGCGCGCACTGCCCTTCTCTCCACATTTATGTGTTTGTTTGTTTGTCTATCTAATCTTTTGGGTTTTTATTTCTAATGAGGTCGACCAGTTGTCTATTTATTATTTTTTTTACTACGCATCAAGCTGCGCTGCTTGTCTTTGCTCCTGTGTGCTCGCGCACTCTCGCCTTTTCCACTTATTTTTATTTTTGATTTATTTTTGATTTATTTTGTCAATTTTAAAAAAAATACGCATCGTGCTGTGCTGTTTGTGTTTGCTTGAGTGCATTCGCGCGCTCTCGCTTTCTCCACTTTACAATTTTTTTGTTATTATTTATCTATTCCTGAGAGTTTATCTTATTTTTTATTTGTTTATTTAAATGAAGTCGACCAGTTGCCTGCCCTTCCTTCCATTATCCGTCACCGAGACAAACTGAACAAAGTTCTGAGGTCGACCTTGTAAAGATAAGGATTCAGGTCTGTCTGCTGTTTACCTTTGCTCCTGCGCGCACTGCCCTTCTCTCCACATTTATGTTTTGTTTGTTTGTCTATCTAATCTTTTGGGTTTTTATTTCTAATGAGGTCGACCAGTTGTCTATTTATTATTTTTTTTACTACGCATCAAGCTGCGCTGCTTGTCTTTGCTCCTGTGTGCTCGCGCACTCTCGCCTTTTCCACTTATTTTTATTTTTGATTTATTTTGTCAATTTAAAAAAAATACGCATCGTGCTGTGCTGTTTGTGTTTGCTTGAGTGCATTCGCGCGCTCTCGCTTTCTCCACTTTACAATTTTTTGTTATTATTTATCTATTCCTGAGAGTTTATCTTATTTTTTATTTGTTTATTTAAATGAAGTCGACCAGTTGCCTGCCCTTCCTTCCATTATCCGTCACCGAGACAAACTGAACAAAGTTCTGAGGTCGACCTTGTAAAGATAAGGATTCAGGTCTGTCTGCTGTTTACCTTTGCTCCTGCCCGCACTGCCCTTCTCTCCACATTTATGTGTTTGTTTGTTTGTCTATCTAATCTTTTGGGTTTTTATTTCTAATGAGGTCGACCAGTTGTCTATTTATTATTTTTTTTACTACGCATCAAGCTGCGCTGCTTGTCTTTGCTCCTGTGTGCTCGCGCACTCTCGCCTTTTCCACTTATTTTTATTTTTGATTTATTTTTGATTTATTTTGTCAATTTAAAAAAAATACGCATCGTGCTGTGCTGTTTGTGTTTGCTTGAGTGCATTCGCGCGCTCTCGCTTTCTCCACTTTACAATTTTTTTTGTTATTATTTATCTATTCCTGAGAGTTTATCTTATTTTTTATTTGTTTATTTAAATGAAGTCGACCAGTTGCCTGCCCTTCCTTCCATTATCCGTCACCGAGACAAACTGAACAAAGTTCTGAGGTCGACCTTGTAAAGATAAGGATTCAGGTCTGTCTGCTGTTTACCTTTGCTCCTGCCCGCACTGCCCTTCTCTCCACATTTATGTGTTTGTTTGTTTGTCTATCTAATCTTTTGGGTTTTTATTTCTAATGAGGTCGACCAGTTGTCTATTGATTATTTTTTTTACTACGCATCAAGCTGCGCTGCTTGTCTTTGCTCCTGTGTGCTCGCGCACTCTCGCCTTTTCCACTTATTTTTATTTTTGATTTATTTTTGATTTATTTTGTCAATTTAAAAAAAATACGCATCGTGCTGTGCTGTTTGTGTTTGCTTGAGTGCATTCGCGCGCTCTCGCTTTCTCCACTTTACAATTTTTTTGTTATTATTTATCTATTCCTGAGAGTTTATCTTATTTTTTATTTGTTTATTTAAATGAAGTCGACCAGTTGCCTGCCCTTCCTTCCATTATCCGTCACCGAGACAAACTGAACAAAGTTCTGAGGTCGACCTTGTAAAGATAAGGATTCAGGTCTGTCTGCTGTTTACCTTTGCTCCTGCCCGCACTGCCCTTCTCTCCACATTTATGTGTTTGTTTGTTTGTCTATCTAATCTTTTGGGTTTTTATTTCTAATGAGGTCGACCAGTTGTCTATTGATTATTTTTTTTACTACGCATCAAGCTGCGCTGCTTGTCTTTGCTCCTGTGTGCTCGCGCACTCTCGCCTTTTCCACTTATTTTTATTTTTGATTTATTTTTGATTTATTTTGTCAATTTTAAAAAAAATACGCATCGTGCTGTGCTGTTTGTGTTTGCTTGAGTGCATTCGCGCGCTCTCGCTTTCTCCACTTTACAATTTTTTTGTTATTATTTATCTATTCCTGAGAGTTTATCTTATTTTTTATTTGTTTATTTAAATGAAGTCGACCAGTTGCCTGCCCTTCCTTCCATTATCCGTCACCGAGACAAACTGAACAAAGTTCTGAGGTCGACCTTGTAAAGATAAGGATTCAGGTCTGTCTGCTGTTTACCTTTGCTCCTGCCCGCACTGCCCTTCTCTCCACATTTATGTGTTTGTTTGTTTGTCTATCTAATCTTTTGGGTTTTTATTTCTAATGAGGTCGACCAGTTGTCTATTGATTATTTTTTTTACTACGCATCAAGCTGCGCTGCTTGTCTTTGCTCCTGTGTGCTCGCGCACTCTCGCCTTTTCCACTTATTTTTATTTTTGATTTATTTTTGATTTATTTTGTCAATTTAAAAAAATACGCATCGTGCTGTGCTGTTTGTGTTTGCTTGAGTGCATTCGCGCGCTCTCGCTTTCTCCACTTTACAATTTTTTTGTTATTATTTATCTATTCCTGAGAGTTTATCTTATTTTTTATTTGTTTATTTAAATGAAGTCGACCAGTTGCCTGCCCTTCCTTCCATTATCCGTCACCGAGACAAACTGAACAAAGTTCTGAGGTCGACCTTGTAAAGATAAGGATTCAGGTCTGTCTGCTGTTTACCTTTGCTACTGCGCGCACTGCCCTTCTCTCCACATTTATGTGTTTGTTTGTTTGTCTATCTAATCTTTTGGGTTTTTATTTCTAATGAGGTCGACCAGTTGTCTATTGATTATTTTTTTTACTACGCATCAAGCTGCGCTGCTTGTCTTTGCTCCTGTGTGCTCGCGCACTCTCGCCTTTTCCACTTATTTTTATTTTTGATTTATTTTTGATTTATTTTGTCAATTTAAAAAAAATACGCATCGTGCTGTGCTGTTTGTGTTTGCTTGAGTGCATTCGCGCGCTCTCGCTTTCTCCACTTTACAATTTTTTTGTTATTATTTATCTATTCCTGAGAGTTTATCTTATTTTTTGTTTATTTAAATGAAGTCGACCAGTTGCCTGCCCTTCCTTCCATTATCCGTCACCGAGACAAACAGAACAAAGTTCTGAGGTCGACCTTGTAAAGATAAGGATTCAGGTCTGTCTGCTGTTTACCTTTGCTCCTGCGCGCACTGCCCTTCTCTCCACATTTATGTTTTTGTTTGTTTGTCTATCTAATCTTTTGGGTTTTTATTTCTAATGAGGTCGACCAGTTGTCTATTTATTATTTTTTTTACTACGCATCAAGCTGCGCTGCTTGTATTTTCTCCTGTGTGCTCGCGCACTCTCGCCTTTTCCACTTATTTTTATTTTTGATTTATTTTGTCAATTTAAAAAAAATACGCATCGTGCTGTGCTGTTTGTGTTTGCTTGAGTGCATTCGCGCGTTCTCGCTTTCTCCACTTTACAATTTCTTTGTTATTATTTATCTATTCCTGAGAGTTTATCTTATTTTTTATTTGTTTATTTAAATGAAGTCGACCAGTTGCCTGCCCTTCCTTCCATTAACCGTCACCGAGACAAACTGAACAAAGTTCTGAGGTCGACCTTGTAAAGATAAGGATTCAGGTCTGTCTGCTGTTTACCTTTGCTCCTGCCCGCACTGCCCTTCTCTCCACATTTATGTGTTGGTTTGTTTGTCTATCTAATCTTTTGGGTTTTTATTTCTAATGAGGTCGACCAGTTGTCTATTGATTATTTTTTTTACTACGCATCAAGCTGCGCTGCTTGTCTTTGCTCCTGTGTGCTCGCGCACTCTCGCCTTTTCCACTTATTTTTATTTTTGATTTATTTTTGATTTATTTTGTCAATTTAAAAAAAATACGCATCGTGCTGTGCTGTTTGTGTTTGCTTGAGTGCATTCGCGCGCTCTCGCTTTCTCCACTTTACAATTTTTTTGTTATTATTTATCTATTCCTGAGAGTTTATCTTATTTTTTATTTGTTTATTTAAATGAAGTCGACCAGTTGCCTGCCCTTCCTTCCATTATCCGTCACCGAGACAAACTGAACAAAGTTCTGAGGTCGACCTTGTAAAGATAAGGATTCAGGTCTGTCTGCTGTTTACCTTTGCTCCTGCGCGCACTGCCCTTCTCTCCACATTTATGTGTTTGTTTGTTTGTCTATCTAATCTTTTGGGTTTTTATTTCTAATGAGGTCGACCAGTTGTCTATTGATTATTTTTTTTACTACGCATCAAGCTGCGCTGCTTGTCTTTGCTCCTGTGTGCTCGCGCACTCTCGCCTTTTCCACTTATTTTTATTTTTGATTTATTTTTTATTTATTTTGTCAATTTAAAAAAAATACGCATCGTGCTGTGCTGTTTGTGTTTGCTTGAGTGCATTCGCGCGCTCTCGCTTTCTCCACTTTACAATTTTTTTGTTATTATTTATCTATTCCTGAGAGTTTATCTTATTTTTTATTTGTTTATTTAAATGAAGTCGACCAGTTGCCTGCCCTTCCTTCCATTATCCGTCACCGAGACAAACTGAACAAAGTTCTGAGGTCGACCTTGTAAAGATAAGGATTCAGGTCTGTCTGCTGTTTACCTTTGCTCCTGCCCGCACTGCCCTTCTCTCCACATTTATGTGTTTGTTTGTTTGTCTATCTAATCTTTTGGGTTTTTATTTCTAATGAGGTCGACCAGTTGTCTATTTATTATTTTTTTTACTACGCATCAAGCTGCGCTGCTTGTCTTTGCTCCTGTGTGCTCGCGCACTCTCGCCTTTTCCACTTATTTTTATTTTTGATTTATTTTTGATTTATTTTGTCAATTTAAAAAAAATACGCATCGTGCTGTGCTGTTTGTGTTTGCTTGAGTGCATTCGCGCGCTCTCGCTTTCTCCACTTTACAATTTTTTTTGTTATTATTTATCTATTCCTGAGAGTTTATCTTATTTTTTATTTGTTTATTTAAATGAAGTCGACCAGTTGCCTGCCCTTCCTTCCATTATCCGTCACCGAGACAAACTGAACAAAGTTCTGAGGTCGACCTTGTAAAGATAAGGATTCAGGTCTGTCTGCTGTTTACCTTTGCTCCTGCCCGCACTGCCCTTCTCTCCACATTTATGTGTTTGTTTGTTTGTCTATCTAATCTTTTGGGTTTTTATTTCTAATGAGGTCGACCAGTTGTCTATTGATTATTTTTTTTACTACGCATCAAGCTGCGCTGCTTGTCTTTGCTCCTGTGTGCTCGCGCACTCTCGCCTTTTCCACTTATTTTTATTTTTGATTTATTTTTGATTTATTTTGTCAATTTTTTAAAAAAATACGCATCGTGCTGTGCTGTTTGTGTTTGCTTGAGTGCATTCGCGCGCTCTCGCTTTCTCCACTTTACAATTTTTTGTTATTATTTATCTATTCCTGAGAGTTTATCTTATTTTTTATTTGTTTATTTAAATGAAGTCGACCAGTTGCCTGCCCTTCCTTCCATTATCCGTCACCGAGACAAACTGAACAAAGTTCTGAGGTCGACCTTGTAAAGATAAGGATTCAGGTCTGTCTGCTGTTTACCTTTGCTCCTGCGCGCACTGCCCTTCTCTCCACATTTATGTGTTTGTTTGTTTGTCTATCTAATCTTTTGGGTTTTTATTTCTAATGAGGTCGACCAGTTGTCTATTTATTATTTTTTTTACTACGCATCAAGCTGCGCTGCTTGTCTTTGCTCCTGTGTGCTCGCGCACTCTCGCCTTTTCCACTTATTTTTATTTTTGATTTATTTTTGATTTATTTTGTCAATTTAAAAAAAATACGCATCGTGCTGTGCTGTTTGTGTTTGCTTGAGTGCATTCGCGCGCTCTCGCTTTCTCCACTTTACAATTTTTTTGTTATTATTTATCTATTCCTGAGAGTTTATCTTATTTTTTATTTGTTTATTTAAATGAAGTCGACCAGTTGCCTGCCCTTCCTTCCATTATCCGTCACCGAGACAAACTGAACAAAGTTCTGAGGTCGACCTTGTAAAGATAAGGATTCAGGTCTGTCTGCTGTTTACCTTTGCTCCTGCGCGCACTGCCCTTCTCTCCACATTTATGTGTTTGTTTGTTTGTCTATCTAATCTTTTGGGTTTTTATTTCTAATGAGGTCGACCAGTTGTCTATTTATTATTTTTTTTACTACGCATCAAGCTGCGCTGCTTGTATTTTCTCCTGTGTGCTCGCGCACTCTCGCCTTTTCCACTTATTTTTATTTTTGATTTATTTTGTCAATTTAAAAAAAATACGCATCGTGCTGTGCTGTTTGTGTTTGCTTGAGTGCATTCGCGCGTTCTCGCTTTCTCCACTTTACAATTTCTTTGTTATTATTTATCTATTCCTGAGAGTTTATCTTATTTTTTATTTGTTTATTTAAATGAAGTCGACCAGTTGCCTGCCCTTCCTTCCATTAATCGTCACCGAGACAAACTGAACAAAGTTCTGAGGTCGACCTTGTAAAGATAAGGATTCAGGTCTGTCTGCTGTTTACCTTTGCTCCTGCCCGCACTGCCCTTCTCTCCACATTTATGTGTTGGTTTGTTTGTCTATCTAATCTTTTGGGTTTTTATTTCTAATGAGGTCGACCAGTTGTCTATTGATTATTTTTTTTACTACGCATCAAGCTGCGCTGCTTGTCTTTGCTCCTGTGTGCTCGCGCACTCTCGCCTTTTCCATTTATTTTTATTTTTGATTTATTTTTGATTTATTTTGTCAATTTAAAAAAAATACGCATCGTGCTGTGCTGTTTGTGTTTGCTTGAGTGCATTCGCGCGCTCTCGATTTCTCCACTTTACAATTTTTTTGTTATTATTTATCTATTCCTGAGAGTTTATCTTATTTTTTATTTGTTTATTTAAATGAAGTCGACCAGTTGCCTGCCCTTCCTTCCATTATCCGTCACCGAGACAAACTGAACAAAGTTCTGAGGTCGACCTTGTAAAGATAAGGATTCAGGTCTGTCTGCTGTTTACCTTTGCTCCTGCCCGCACTGCCCTTCTCTCCACATTTATGTGTTTGTTTGTTTGTCTATCTAATCTTTTGGGTTTTTATTTCTAATGAGGTCGACCAGTTGTCTATTTATTATTTTTTTTACTACGCATCAAGCTGCGCTGCTTGTCTTTGCTCCTGTGTGCTCGCGCACTCTCGCCTTTTCCACTTATTTTTATTTTTGATTTATTTTTGATTTATTTTGTCAATTTAAAAAAAATACGCATCGTGCTGTGCTGTTTGTGTTTGCTTGAGTGCATTCGCGCGCTCTCGCTTTCTCCACTTTACAATTTTTTTGTTATTATTTATCTATTCCTGAGAGTTTATCTTATTTTTTATTTGTTTATTTAAATGAAGTCGACCAGTTGCCTGCCCTTCCTTCCATTATCCGTCACCGAGACAAACTGAACAAAGTTCTGAGGTCGACCTTGTAAAGATAAGGATTCAGGTCTGTCTGCTGTTTACCTTTGCTCCTGCCCGCACTGCCCTTCTCTCCACATTTATGTGTTTGTTTGTTTGTCTATCTAATCTTTTGGGTTTTTATTTCTAATGAGGTCGACCAGTTGTCTATTTATTATTTTTTTTACTACGCATCAAGCTGCGCTGCTTGTCTTTGCTCCTGTGTGCTCGCGCACTCTCGCCTTTTCCACTTATTTTTATTTTTGATTTATTTTTTATTTATTTTGTCAATTTAAAAAAAATACGCATCGTGCTGTGCTGTTTGTGTTTGCTTGAGTGCATTCGCGCGCTCTCGCTTTCTCCACTTTACAATTTTTTTGTTATTATTTATCTATTCCTGAGAGTTTATCTTATTTTTTATTTGTTTATTTAAATGAAGTCGACCAGTTGCCTGCCCTTCCTTCCATTATCCGTCACCGAGACAAACTGAACAAAGTTCTGAGGTCGACCTTGTAAAGATAAGGATTCAGGTCTGTCTGCTGTTTACCTTTGCTCCTGCCCGCACTGCCCTTCTCTCCACATTTATGTGTTTGTTTGTTTGTCTATCTAATCTTTTGGGTTTTTATTTCTAATGAGGTCGACCAGTTGTCTATTTATTATTTTTTTTACTACGCATCAAGCTGCGCTGCTTGTCTTTGCTCCTGTGTGCTCGCGCACTCTCGCCTTTTCCACTTATTTTTATTTTTGATTTATTTTTGATTTATTTTGTCAATTTAAAAAAAATACGCATCGTGCTGTGCTGTTTGTGTTTGCTTGAGTGCATTCGCGCGCTCTCGCTTTCTCCACTTTACAATTTTTTTGTTATTATTTATCTATTCCTGAGAGTTTATCTTATTTTTTATTTGTTTATTTAAATGAAGTCGACCAGTTGCCTGCCCTTCCTTCCATTATCCGTCACCGAGACAAACTGAACAAAGTTCTGAGGTCGACCTTGTAAAGATAAGGATTCAGGTCTGTCTGCTGTTTACCTTTGCTCCTGCCCGCACTGCCCTTCTCTCCACATTTATGTGTTTGTTTGTTTGTCTATCTAATCTTTTGGGTTTTTATTTCTAATGAGGTCGACCAGTTGTCTATTTATTATTTTTTTTACTACGCATCAAGCTGCGCTGCTTGTCTTTGCTCCTGTGTGCTCGCCACTCTCGCCTTTTCCACTTATTTTTATTTTTGATTTATTTTTGATTTATTTTGTCAATTTAAAAAAAATACGCATCGTGCTGTGCTGTTTGTGTTTGCTTGAGTGCATTCGCGCGCTCTCGCTTTCTCCACTTTACAATTTTTTTGTTATTATTTATCTATTCCTGAGAGTTTATCTTATTTTTTATTTGTTTATTTAAATGAAGTCGACCAGTTGCCTGCCCTTCCTTCCATTATCCGTCACCGAGACAAACTGAACAAAGTTCTGAGGTCGACCTTGTAAAGATAAGGATTCAGGTCTGTCTGCTGTTTACCTTTGCTCCTGCCCGCACTGCCCTTCTCTCCACATTTATGTGTTTGTTTGTTTGTCTATCTAATCTTTTGGGTTTTTATTTCTAATGAGGTCGACCAGTTGTCTATTTATTATTTTTTTTACTACGCATCAAGCTGCGCTGCTTGTCTTTGCTCCTGTGTGCTCGCGCACTCTCGCCTTTTCCACTTATTTTTATTTTTGATTTATTTTTGATTTATTTTGTCAATTTAAAAAAAATACGCATCGTGCTGTGCTGTTTGTGTTTGCTTGAGTGCATTCGCGCGCTCTCGCTTTCTCCACTTTACAATTTTTGTTATTATTTATCTATTCCTGAGAGTTTATCTTATTTTTTATTTGTTTATTTAAATGAAGTCGACCAGTTGCCTGCCCTTCCTTCCATTATCCGTCACCGAGACAAACTGAACAAAGTTCTGAGGTCGACCTTGTAAAGATAAGGATTCAGGTCTGTCTGCTGTTTACCTTTGCTCCTGCCCGCACTGCCCTTCTCTCCACATTTATGTGTTTGTTTGTTTGTCTATCTAATCTTTTGGGTTTTTATTTCTAATGAGGTCGACCAGTTGTCTATTTATTATTTTTTTTACTACGCATCAAGCTGCGCTGCTTGTCTTTGCTCCTGTGTGCTCGCGCACTCTCGCCTTTTCCACTTATTTTTATTTTTGATTTATTTTTTATTTATTTTGTCAATTTAAAAAAAATACGCATCGTGCTGTGCTGTTTGTGTTTGCTTGAGTGCATTCGCGCGCTCTCGCTTTCTCCACTTTACAATTTTTTTGTTATTATTTATCTATTCCTGAGAGTTTATCTTATTTTTTATTTGTTTATTTAAATGAAGTCGACCAGTTGCCTGCCCTTCCTTCCATTATCCGTCACCGAGACAAACTGAACAAAGTTCTGAGGTCGACCTTGTAAAGATAAGGATTCAGGTCTGTCTGCTGTTTACCTTTGCTCCTGCGCGCACTGCCCTTCTCTCCACATTTATGTGTTTGTTTGTTTGTCTATCTAATCTTTTGGGTTTTTATTTCTAATGAGGTCGACCAGTTGTCTATTTATTATTTTTTTTACTACGCATCAAGCTGCGCTGCTTGTATTTTCTCCTGTGTGCTCGCGCACTCTCGCCTTTTCCACTTATTTTTATTTTTGATTTATTTTGTCAATTTAAAAAAAATACGCATCGTGCTGTGCTGTTTGTGTTTGCTTGAGTGCATTCGCGCGTTCTCGCTTTCTCCACTTTACAATTTCTTTGTTATTATTTATCTATTCCTGAGAGTTTATCTTATTTTTTATTTGTTTATTTAAATGAAGTCGACCAGTTGCCTGCCCTTCCTTCCATTAATCGTCACCGAGACAAACTGAACAAAGTTCTGAGGTCGACCTTGTAAAGATAAGGATTCAGGTCTGTCTGCTGTTTACCTTTGCTCCTGCCCGCACAGCCCTTCTCTCCACATTTATGTGTTGGTTTGTTTGTCTATCTAATCTTTTGGGTTTTTATTTCTAATGAGGTCGACCAGTTGTCTATTGATTATTTTTTTTACTACGCATCAAGCTGCGCTGCTTGTCTTTGCTCCTGTGTGCTCGCGCACTCTCGCCTTTTCCATTTATTTTTATTTTTGATTTATTTTTGATTTATTTTGTCAATTTAAAAAAAATACGCATCGTGCTGTGCTGTTTGTGTTTGCTTGAGTGCATTCGCGCGCTCTCGATTTCTCCAATTTGCAATTTTTTCGTTATTATTTATCTATTCCTGAGAGTTTATCTTATATTTTATTTGTTTATTTAAATGAAGTCGACCAGTTGCCTGCCCTTCCTTCCATTAGCCGTCACCGAGACAAACTGAACAAACTTCTGAGGTCGACCTTGTAAAGATAAGGATTCAGGTCTGTCTGCTGTTTACCTTTGCTCCTGCCCGCACTGCCCTTCTCTCCACATTTATGTGTTTGTTTGTTTGTCTATCTAATCTTTTGGGTTTTTATTTCTAATGAGGTCGACCAGTTGTCTATTGATTATTTTTTTTACTACGCATCAAGCTGCGCTGCTTGTCTTTGCTCCTGTGTGCTCGCGCACTCTCGCCTTTTCCACTTATTTTTATTTTTGATTTATTTTTTATTTATTTTGTCAATTTAAAAAAAATACGCATCGTGCTGTGCTGTTTGTGTTTGCTTGAGTGCATTCGCGCGCTCTCGCTTTCTCCACTTTACAATTTTTTTTGTTATTATTTATCTATTCCTGAGAGTTTATCTTATTTTTTATTTGTTTATTTAAATGAAGTCGACCAGTTGCCTGCCCTTCCTTCCATTATCCGTCACCGAGACAAACTGAACAAAGTTCTGAGGTCGACCTTGTAAAGATAAGGATTCAGGTCTGTCTGCTGTTTACCTTTGCTCCTGCCCGCACTGCCCTTCTCTCCACATTTATGTGTTTGTTTGTCTATCTAATCTTTTGGGTTTTTATTTCTAATGAGGTGGACCAGTTGTCTATTTATTATTTTTTTTACTACGCATCAAGCTGCGCTGCTTGTCTTTGCTCCTGTGTGCTCGCGCACTCTCGCCTTTTCCACTTATTTTTATTTTTGATTTATTTTTGATTTATTTTGTCAATTTAAAAAAAATACGCATCGTGCTGTGCTGTTTGTGTTTGCTTGAGTGCATTCGCGCGCTCTCGCTTTCTCCACTTTACAATTTTTTTGTTATTATTTATCTATTCCTGAGAGTTTATCTTATTTTTTATTTGTTTATTTAAATGAAGTCGACCAGTTGCCTGCCCTTCCTTCCATTATCCGTCACCGAGACAAACTGAACAAAGTTCTGAGGTCGACCTTGTAAAGATAAGGATTCAGGTCTGTCTGCTGTTTACCTTTGCTCCTGCCCGCACTGCCCTTCTCTCCACATTTATGTGTTTGTTTGTTTGTCTATCTAATCTTTTGGGTTTTTATTTCTAATGAGGTCGACCAGTTGTCTATTGATTATTTTTTTTACTACGCATCAAGCTGCGCTGCTTGTCTTTGCTCCTGTGTGCTCGCGCACTCTCGCCTTTTCCACTTATTTTTATTTTTGATTTATTTTTGATTTATTTTGTCAATTTTTTAAAAAAATACGCATCGTGCTGTGCTGTTGTGTTTGCTTGAGTGCATTCGCGCGCTCTCGCTTTCTCGACTTTACAATTTTTTTGTTATTATTTATCTATTCCTGAGAGTTTATCTTATTTTTTATTTGTTTATTTAAATGAAGTCGACCAGTTGCCTGCCCTTCCTTCCATTATCCGTCACCGAGACAAACTGAACAAAGTTCTGAGGTCGACCTTGTAAAGATAAGGATTCAGGTCTGTCTGCTGTTTACCTTTGCTACTGCGCGCACTGCCCTTCTCTCCACATTTATGTGTTTGTTTGTTTGTCTATCTAATCTTTTGGGTTTTTATTTCTAATGAGGTCGACCAGTTGTCTATTGATTATTTTTTTTACTACGCATCAAGCTGCGCTGCTTGTCTTTGCTCCTGTGTGCTCGCCCACTCTCGCCTTTTCCACTTATTTTTATTTTTGATTTATTTTGTCAATTTAAAAAAAAATACGCATCGTGCTGTGCTGTTTGTCTTTGCTTGAGTGCATTCGCGCGCTCTCGCTTTCTCCACTTTACAATTTTTTTGTTATTATTTATCTATTCCTGAGAGTTTATCTTATTTTTTGTTTATTTAAATGAAGTCGACCAGTTGCCTGCCCTTCCTTCCATTATCCGTCACCGAGACAAACTGAACAAAGTTCTGAGGTCGACCTTGTAAAGATAAGGATTCAGGTCTGTCTGCTGTTTACCTTTGCTCCTGCCCGCACTGCCCTTCTCTCCACATTTATGTGTTGTTTGTTTGTCTATCTAATCTTTTGGGTTTTTATTTCTAATGAGGTCGACCAGTTGTCTATTGATTATTTTTTTTACTACGCATCAAGCTGCGCTGCTTGTCTTTGCTCCTGTGTGCTCGCGCACTCTCGCCTTTTCCACTTATTTTTATTTTTGATTTATTTTTATTTATTTTGTCAATTTAAAAAAAATACGCATCGTGCTGTGCTGTTTGTGTTTGCTTGAGTGCATTCGCGCGCTCTCGCTTTCTCCACTTTACAATTTTTTTGTTATTATTTATCTATTCCTGAGAGTTTATCTTATTTTTTATTTGTTTATTTAAATGAAGTCGACCAGTTGCCTGCCCTTCCTTCCATTATCCGTCACCGAGACAAACTGAACAAAGTTCTGAGGTCGACCTTGTAAAGATAAGGATTCAGGTCTGTCTGCTGTTTACCTTTGCTCCTGCCCGCACTGCCCTTCTCTCCACATTTATGTGTTTGTTTGTTTGTCTATCTAATCTTTTGGGTTTTTATTTCTAATGAGGTCGACCAGTTGTCTATTGATTATTTTTTTTACTACGCATCAAGCTGCGCTGCTTGTCTTTGCTCCTGTGTGCTCGCGCACTCTCGCCTTTTCCACTTATTTTTATTTTTGATTTATTTTTGATTTATTTTGTCAATTTAAAAAAAAATACGCATCGTGCTGTGCTGTTTGTGTTTGCTTGAGTGCATTCGCGCGCTCTCGCTTTCTCCACTTTACAATTTTTTTGTTATTATTTATCTATTCCTGAGAGTTTATCTTATTTTTTATTTGTTTATTTAAATGAAGTCGACCAGTTGCCTGCCCTTCCTTCCATTATCCGTCACCGAGACAAACTGAACAAAGTTCTGAGGTCGACCTTGTAAAGATAAGGATTCAGGTCTGTCTGCTGTTTACCTTTGCTCCTGCGCGCACTGCCCTTCTCTCCACATTTATGTGTTTGTTTGTTTGTCTATCTAATCTTTTGGGTTTTTATTTCTAATGAGGTCGACCAGTTGTCTATTTATTATTTTTTTTACTACGCATCAAGCTGCGCTGCTTGTCTTTGCTCCTGTGTGCTCGCGCACTCTCGCCTTTTCCACTTATTTTTATTTTTGATTTATTTTTTATTTATTTTGTCAATTTTAAAAAAAAATACGCATCGTGCTGTGCTGTTTGTGTTTGCTTGAGTGCATTCGCGCGCTCTCGCTTTCTCCACTTTACAATTTTTTTGTTATTATTTATCTATTCCTGAGAGTTTATCTTATTTTTTATTTGTTTATTTAAATGAAGTCGACCAGTTGCCTGCCCTTCCTTCCATTATCCGTCACCGAGACAAACTGAACAAAGTTCTGAGGTCGACCTTGTAAAGATAAGGATTCAGGTCTGTCTGCTGTTTACCTTTGCTCCTGCCCGCACTGCCCTTCTCTCCACATTTATGTGTTTGTTTGTTTGTCTATCTAATCTTTTGGGTTTTTATTTCTAATGAGGTCGACCAGTTGTCTATTTATTATTTTTTTTACTACGCATCAAGCTGCGCTGCTTGTCTTTGCTCCTGTGTGCTCGCGCACTCTCGCCTTTTCCACTTATTTTTATTTTTGATTTATTTTTTATTTATTTTGTCAATTTAAAAAAAATACGCATCGTGCTGTGCTGTTTGTGTTTGCTTGAGTGCATTCGCGCGCTCTCGCTTTCTCCACTTTACAATTTTTTTTGTTATTATTTATCTATTCCTGAGAGTTTATCTTATTTTTTATTTGTTTATTTAAATGAAGTCGACCAGTTGCCTGCCCTTCCTTCCATTATCCGTCACCGAGACAAACTGAACAAAGTTCTGAGGTCGACCTTGTAAAGATAAGGATTCAGGTCTGTCTGCTGTTTACCTTTGCTCCTGCCCGCACTGCCCTTCTCTCCACATTTATGTGTTTGTTTGTCTATCTAATCTTTTGGGTTTTTATTTCTAATGAGGTGGACCAGTTGTCTATTTATTATTTTTTTTACTACGCATCAAGCTGCGCTGCTTGTCTTTGCTCCTGTGTGCTCGCGCACTCTCGCCTTTTCCACTTATTTTTATTTTTGATTTATTTTTGATTTATTTTGTCAATTTAAAAAAAATACGCATCGTGCTGTGCTGTTTGTGTTTGCTTGAGTGCATTCGCGCGCTCTCGCTTTCTCCACTTTACAATTTTTTTGTTATTATTTATCTATTCCTGAGAGTTTATCTTATTTTTTATTTGTTTATTTAAATGAAGTCGACCAGTTGCCTGCCCTTCCTTCCATTATCCGTCACCGAGACAAACTGAACAAAGTTCTGAGGTCGACCTTGTAAAGATAAGGATTCAGGTCTGTCTGCTGTTTACCTTTGCTCCTGCCCGCACTGCCCTTCTCTCCACATTTATGTGTTTGTTTGTTTGTCTATCTAATCTTTTGGGTTTTTATTTCTAATGAGGTCGACCAGTTGTCTATTGATTATTTTTTTTACTACGCATCAAGCTGCGCTGCTTGTCTTTGCTCCTGTGTGCTCGCGCACTCTCGCCTTTTCCACTTATTTTTATTTTTGATTTATTTTTGATTTATTTTGTCAATTTTTTAAAAAAATACGCATCGTGCTGTGCTGTTTGTGTTTGCTTGAGTGCATTCGCGCGCTCTCGCTTTCTCCACTTTACAATTTTTTTGTTATTTATCTATTCCTGAGAGTTTATTTTATTTTTTATTTGTTTATTTAAATGAAGTCGACCAGTTGCCTGCCCTTCCTTCCATTATCCGTCACCGAGACAAACTGAACAAAGTTCTGAGGTCGACCTTGTAAACATAAGGATTCAGGTCTGTCTGCTGTTTACCTTTGCTCCTGCCCGCACTGCCCTTCTCTCCACATTCATGTGTTTGTTTGTTTGTCTATCTAATCTTTTGGGTTTTTATTTCTAATGAGGTCGACCAGTTGTCTATTTATTATTTTTTTTACTACGCATCAAGCTGCGCTGCTTGTCTTTGCTCCTGTGTGCTCGCGCACTCTCGCCTTTTCCACTTATTTTTATTTTTGATTTATTTTTGATTTATTTTGTCAATTTAAAAAAAATACGCATCGTACTGTGCTGTTTGTGTTTGCTTGAGTGCATTCGCGCGCTCTCGCTTTCTCCACTTTACAATTATTTGTTATTATTTATCTATTCCTGAGAGTTTATCTTATTTTTTATTTGTTTATTTAAATGAAGTCGACCAGTTGCCTGCCCTTCCTTCCATTATCCGTCACCGAGACAAACTGAACAAAGTTCTGAGGTCGACCTTGTAAAGATAAGGATTCAGGTCTGTCTGCTGTTTACCTTTGCTCCTGCGCGCACTGCCCTTCTCTCCACATTTATGTGTTTGTTTGTTTGTCTATCTAATCTTTTGGGTTTTTATTTCTAATGAGGTCGACCAGTTGTCTATTTATTATTTTTTTTACTACGCATCAAGCTGCGCTGCTTGTCTTTGCTCCTGTGTGCTCGCGCACTCTCGCCTTTTCCACTTATTTTTATTTTTGATTTATTTTTGATTTATTTTGTCAATTTTAAAAAAAAATACGCATCGTGCTGTGCTGTTTGTGTTTGCTTGAGTGCATTCGCGCGCTCTCGCTTTCTCCACTTTACAATTTTTTTGTTATTATTTATCTATTCCTGAGACTTTATCTTATTTTTATTTGTTTATTTAAATGAAGTCGACCAGTTGCCTGCCCTTCCTTCCATTATCCGTCACCGAGACAAACTGAACAAAGTTCTGAGGTCGACCTTGTAAAGATAAGGATTCAGGTCTGTCTGCTGTTTACCTTTGCTCCTGCGCGCACTGCCCTTCTCTCCACATTTATGTGTTTGTTTGTTTGTCTATCTAATCTTTTGGGTTTTTATTTCTAATGAGGTCGACCAGTTGTCTATTTATTATTTTTTTTACTACGCATCAAGCTGCGCTGCTTGTATTTTCTCCTGTGTGCTCGCGCACTCTCGCCTTTTCCACTTATTTTTATTTTTGATTTATTTTGTCAATTTAAAAAAAATACGCATCGTGCTGTGCTGTTTGTGTTTGCTTGAGTGCATTCGCGCGCTCTCGATTTCTCCAATTTGCAATTTTTTCGTTATTATTTATCTATTCCTGAGAGTTTATCTTATATTTTATTTGTTTATTTAAATGAAGTCGACCAGTTGCCTGCCCTTCCTTCCATTATCCGTCACCGAGACAAACTGAACAAACTTCTGAGGTCGACCTTGTAAAGATAAGGATTCAGGTCTGTCTGCTGTTTACCTTTGCTCCTGCCCGCACTGCCCTTCTCTCCACATTTATGTGTTTGTTTGTTTGTCTATCTAATCTTTTGGGTTTTTATTTCTAATGAGGTCGACCAGTTGTCTATTGATTATTTTTTTTACTACGCATCAAGCTGCGCTGCTTGTCTTTGCTCCTGTGTGCTCGCGCACTCTCGCCTTTTCCACTTATTTTTATTTTTGATTTATTTTTTATTTATTTTGTCAATTTAAAAAAAATATGCATCGTGCTGTGCTGTTTGTGTTTGCTTGAGTGCATTCGCGCGCTCTCGCTTTCTCCACTTTACAATTTTTTTTGTTATTATTTATCTATTCCTGAGAGTTTATCTTATTTTTTATTTGTTTATTTAAATGAAGTCGACCAGTTGCCTGCCCTTCCTTCCATTATCCGTCACCGAGACAAACTGAACAAAGTTCTGAGGTCGACCTTGTAAAGATAAGGATTCAGGTCTGTCTGCTGTTTACCTTTGCTCCTGCCCGCACTGCCCTTCTCTCCACATTTATGTGTTTGTTTGTCTATCTAATCTTTTGGGTTTTTATTTCTAATGAGGTGGACCAGTTGTCTATTTATTATTTTTTTTACTACGCATCAAGCTGCGCTGCTTGTCTTTGCTCCTGTGTGCTCGCGCACTCTCGCCTTTTCCACTTATTTTTATTTTTGATTTATTTTTGATTTATTTTGTCAATTTAAAAAAAATACGCATCGTGCTGTGCTGTTTGTGTTTGCTTGAGTGCATTCGCGCGCTCTCGCTTTCTCCACTTTACAATTTTTTTGTTATTATTTATCTATTCCTGAGAGTTTATCTTATTTTTTATTTGTTTATTTAAATGAAGTCGACCAGTTGCCTGCCCTTCCTTCCATTATCCGTCACCGAGACAAACTGAACAAAGTTCTGAGGTCGACCTTGTAAAGATAAGGATTCAGGTCTGTCTGCTGTTTACCTTTGCTCCTGCCCGCACTGCCCTTCTCTCCACATTTATGTGTTTGTTTGTTTGTCTATCTAATCTTTTGGGTTTTTATTTCTAATGAGGTCGACCAGTTGTCTATTGATTATTTTTTTTACTACGCATCAAGCTGCGCTGCTTGTCTTTGCTCCTGTGTGCTCGCGCACTCTCGCCTTTTCCACTTATTTTTATTTTTGATTTATTTTTGATTTATTTTGTCAATTTTTTAAAAAAATACGCATCGTGCTGTGCTGTTGTGTTTGCTTGAGTGCATTCGCGCGCTCTCGCTTTCTCGACTTTACAATTTTTTTGTTATTATTTATCTATTCCTGAGAGTTTATCTTATTTTTTATTTGTTTATTTAAATGAAGTCGACCAGTTGCCTGCCCTTCCTTCCATTATCCGTCACCGAGACAAACTGAACAAAGTTCTGAGGTCGACCTTGTAAAGATAAGGATTCAGGTCTGTCTGCTGTTTACCTTTGCTACTGCGCGCACTGCCCTTCTCTCCACATTTATGTGTTTGTTTGTTTGTCTATCTAATCTTTTGGGTTTTTATTTCTAATGAGGTCGACCAGTTGTCTATTGATTATTTTTTTTACTACGCATCAAGCTGCGCTGCTTGTCTTTGCTCCTGTGTGCTCGCCCACTCTCGCCTTTTCCACTTATTTTTATTTTTGATTTATTTTTGATTTATTTTGCAATTTAAAAAAAAATACGCATCGTGCTGTGCTGTTTGTCTTTGCTTGAGTGCATTCGCGCGCTCTCGCTTTCTCCACTTTACAATTTTTTTGTTATTATTTATCTATTCCTGAGAGTTTATCTTATTTTTTGTTTATTTAAATGAAGTCGACCAGTTGCCTGCCCTTCCTTCCATTATCCGTCACCGAGACAAACTGAACAAAGTTCTGAGGTCGACCTTGTAAAGATAAGGATTCAGGTCTGTCTGCTGTTTACCTTTGCTCCTGCCCGCACTGCCCTTCTCTCCACATTTATGTGTTTGTTTGTTTGTCTATCTAATCTTTTGGGTTTTTATTTCTAATGAGGTCGACCAGTTGTCTATTGATTATTTTTTTTACTACGCATCAAGCTGCGCTGCTTGTCTTTGCTCCTGTGTGCTCGCGCACTCTCGCCTTTTCCACTTATTTTTATTTTTGATTTATTTTTGATTTATTTTGTCAATTTTTTAAAAAAATACGCATCGTGCTGTGCTGTTGTGTTTGCTTGAGTGCATTCGCGCGCTCTCGCTTTCTCGACTTTACAATTTTTTTGTTATTATTTATCTATTCCTGAGAGTTTATCTTATTTTTTATTTGTTTATTTAAATGAAGTCGACCAGTTGCCTGCCCTTCCTTCCATTATCCGTCACCGAGACAAACTGAACAAAGTTCTGAGGTCGACCTTGTAAAGATAAGGATTCAGGTCTGTCTGCTGTTTACCTTTGCTACTGCGCGCACTGCCCTTCTCTCCACATTTATGTGTTTGTTTGTTTGTCTATCTAATCTTTTGGGTTTTTATTTCTAATGAGGTCGACCAGTTGTCTATTGATTATTTTTTTTACTACGCATCAAGCTGCGCTGCTTGTCTTTGCTCCTGTGTGCTCGCCCACTCTCGCCTTTTCCACTTATTTTTATTTTTGATTTATTTTTGATTTATTTTGCAATTTAAAAAAAAATACGCATCGTGCTGTGCTGTTTGTCTTTGCTTGAGTGCATTCGCGCGCTCTCGCTTTCTCCACTTTACAATTTTTTTGTTATTATTTATCTATTCCTGAGAGTTTATCTTATTTTTTGTTTATTTAAATGAAGTCGACCAGTTGCCTGCCCTTCCTTCCATTATCCGTCACCGAGACAAACAGAACAAAGTTCTGAGGTCGACCTTTTAAAGATAAGGATTCAGGTCTGGCTGCTGGTTACCTTTGCTCCTGCGCGCACTGCCCTTCTCTCCACATTTATGTGTTTGTTTGTTTGTCTATCTAATCTTTTGGGTTTTTATTTCTAATGAGGTCGACCAGTTGTCTATTTATTATTTTTTTTACTACGCATCAAGCTGCGCTGCTTGTATTTTCTCCTGTGTGCTCGCGCACTCTCGCCTTTTCCACTTATTTTTATTTTTGATTTATTTTGTCAATTTAAAAAAAAATACGCATCGTGCTGTGCTGTTTGTGTTTGCTTGAGTGCATTCGCGCGTTCTCGCTTTCTCCACTTTACAATTTCTTTGTTATTATTTATCTATTCCTGACAGTTTATCTTATTTTTTATTTGTTTATTTAAATGAAGTCGACCAGTTGCCTGCCCTTCCTTCCATTAATCGTCACCGAGACAAACTGAACAAAGTTCTGAGGTCGACCTTGTAAAGATAAGGATTCAGGTCTGTCTGCTGTTTACCTTTGCTCCTGCCCGCACTGCCCTTCTCTCCACATTTATGTGTTGGTTTGTTTGTCTATCTAATCTTTTGGGTTTTTATTTCTAATGAGGTCGACCAGTTGTCTATTGATTATTTTTTTTACTACGCATCAAGCTGCGCTGCTTGTCTTTGCTCCTGTGTGCTCGCGCACTCTCGCCTTTTCCATTTATTTTTATTTTTGATTTATTTTTTATTTATTTTGTCAATTTAAAAAAAATACGCATCGTGCTGTGCTGTTTGTGTTTGCTTGAGTGCATTCGCGCGCTCTCGATTTCTCCACTTTACAATTTTTTTGTTATTATTTATCTATTCCTGAGAGTTTATCTTATTTTTTATTTGTTTATTTAAATGAAGTCGACCAGTTGCTTGCCCTTCCTTCCATTATCCGTCACCGAGACAAACTGAACAAAGTTCTGAGGTCGACCTTGTAAAGATACGGATTCAGGTCTGTCTGCTGTTTACCTTTGCTCCTGCCCGCACTGCCATTCTCTCCACATTTATGTGTTTGTTTGTTTGTCTATCTAATCATTTGGGTTTTTATTTCTAATGAGGTCGACCAGTTGTCTATTTATTATTTTTTTTACTACGCATCAAGCTGCGCTGCTTGTCTTTGCTCCTGTGTGCTCGCGCACTCTCGCCTTTTCCACTTATTTTTATTTTTGATTTATTTTTGATTTATTTTGTCAATTTTTTAAAAAAATACGCATCGTGCTGTGCTGTTTGTGTTTGCTTGAGTGCATTCGCGCGCTCTCGCTTTCTCCACTTTACAATTTTTTTGTTATTATTTATCTATTCCTGAGAGTTTATCTTATTTTTTATTTGTTTATTTAAATGAAGTCGACCAGTTGCCTGCCCTTCCTTCCATTATCCGTCACCGAGACAAACTGAACAAAGTTCTGAGGTCGACCTTGTAAAGATAAGGATTCAGGTCTGTCTGCTGTTTACCTTTGCTCCTGCGCGCACTGCCCTTCTCTCCACATTTATGTGTTTGTTTGCTTGTGTATCTAATCGTTTGGGTTTTTATTTCTAATGAGGTCGACCAGTTGTCTATTTATTATTTTTTTTACTACGCATCAAGCTGCGCTGCTTGTCTTTGCTCCTGTGTGCTCGCGCACTCTCGCCTTTTCCATTTATTTTTATTTTTGATTTATTTTTTATTTATTTTGTCAATTTTAAAAAAAATACGCATCGTGCTGTGCTGTTTGTGTTTGCTTGAGTGCATTCGCGCGCTCTCGCTTTCTCCACTTTACAATTTTTTTGTTATTATTTATCTATTCCTGAGAGTTTATTTTATTTTTTATTTGTTTATTTAAATGAAGTCGACCAGTTGCCTGCCCTTCCTTCCATTATGCGTCACCGAGACAAACTGAACAAAGTTCTGAGGTCGACCTTGTAAACATAAGGATTCAGGTCTGTCTGCTGTTTACCTTTGCTCCTGCCCGCACTGCCCTTCTCTCCACATTTATGTGTTTGTTTGTTTGTCTTTCTAATCTTTTGGGTTTTTATTTCTAATGAGGTCGACCAGTTGTCTATTTATTATTTTTTTTACTACGCATCAAGCTGTGCTGCTTGTCTTTGCTCCTGTGTGCTCGCGCACTCTCGCCTTTTCCACTTATTTTTATTTTTGATTTATTTTTTATTTATTTTGTCAATTTAAAAAAAATACGCATCGTGCTGTGCTGTTTGTGTTTGCTTGAGTGCATTCGCGCGCTCTCGCTTTCTCCACTTTACAATTTTTTTTGTTATTATTTATCTATTCCTGAGAGTTTATCTTATTTTTTATTTGTTTATTTAAATGAAGTCGACCAGTTGCCTGCCCTTCCTTCCATTATCCGTCACCGAGACAAACTGAACAAAGTTCTGAGGTCGACCTTGTAAAGATAAGGATTCAGGTCTGTCTGCTGTTTACCTTTGCTCCTGCCCGCACTGCCCTTCTCTCCACATTTATGTGTTTGTTTGTCTATCTAATCTTTTGGGTTTTTATTTCTAATGAGGTGGACCAGTTGTCTATTTATAATTTTTTTTACTACGCATCAAGCTGCGCTGCTTGTCTTTGCTCCTGTGTGCTCGCGCACTCTCGCCTTTTCCACTTATTTTTATTTTTGATTTATTTTTGATTTATTTTGTCAATTTAAAAAAAATACGCATCGTGCTGTGCTGTTTGTGTTTGCTTGAGTGCATTCGCGCGCTCTCGCTTTCTCCACTTTACAATTTTTTTGTTATTATTTATCTATTCCTGAGAGTTTATCTTATTTTTTATTTGTTTATTTAAATGAAGTCGACCAGTTGCCTGCCCTTCCTTCCATTATCCGTCACCGAGACAAACTGAACAAAGTTCTGAGGTCGACCTTGTAAAGATAAGGATTCAGGTCTGTCTGCTGTTTACCTTTGCTCCTGCCCGCACTGCCCTTCTCTCCACATTTATGTGTTTGTTTGTTTGTCTATCTAATCTTTTGGGTTTTTATTTCTAATGAGGTCGACCAGTTGTCTATTGATTATTTTTTTTACTACGCATCAAGCTGCGCTGCTTGTCTTTGCTCCTGTGTGCTCGCGCACTCTCGCCTTTTCCACTTATTTTTATTTTTGATTTATTTTTTATTTATTTTGTCAATTTTTTAAAAAAATACGCATCGTGCTGTGCTGTTTGTGTTTGCTTGAGTGCATTCGCGCGCTCTCGCTTTCTCCACTTTACAATTTTTTTGTTATTATTTATCTATTCCTGAGAGTTTATCTTATTTTTTATTTGTTTATTTAAATGAAGTCGACCAGTTGCCTGCCCTTCCTTCCATTATCCGTCACCGAGACAAACTGAACAAAGTTCTGAGGTCGACCTTGTAAAGATAAGGATTCAGGTCTGTCTGCTGTTTACCTTTGCTCCTGCGCGCACTGCCCTTCTCTCCACATTTATGTGTTTGTTTGTTTGTGTATCTAATCGTTTGGGTTTTTATTTCTAATGAGGTCGACCAGTTGTCTATTTATTATTTTTTTTACTACGCATCAAGCTGCGCTGCTTGTCTTTGCTCCTGTGTGCTCGCGCACTCTCGCCTTTTCCATTTATTTTTATTTTTGATTTATTTTTTATTTATTTTGTCAATTTTAAAAAAAAATACGCATCGTGCTGTGCTGTTTGTGTTTGCTTGAGTGCATTCGCGCGCTCTCGCTTTCTCCACTTTACAATTTTTTTATTATTTATCTATTCCTGAGAGTTTATTTTATTTTTTATTTGTTTATTTAAATGAAGTCGACCAGTTGCCTGCCCTTCCTTCCATTATCCGTCACCGAGACAAACTGAACAAAGTTCTGAGGTCGACCTTGTAAACATAAGGATTCAGGTCTGTCTGCTGTTTACCTTTGCTCCTGCCCGCACTGCCCTTCTCTCCACATTCATGTGTTTGTTTGTTTGTCTATCTAATCTTTTGGGTTTTTATTTCTAATGAGGTCGACCAGTTGTCTATTTATTATTTTTTTTACTACGCATCAAGCTGCGCTGCTTGTCTTTGCTCCTGTGTGCTCGCGCACTCTCGCCTTTTCCACTTATTTTTATTTTTGATTTATTTTTGATTTATTTTGTCAATTTAAAAAAAATACGCATCGTACTGTGCTGTTTGTGTTTGCTTGAGTGCATTCGCGCGCTCTCGCTTTCTCCACTTTACAATTATTTGTTATTATTTATCTATTCCTGAGAGTTTATCTTATTTTTTATTTGTTTATTTAAATGAAGTCGACCAGTTGCCTGCCCTTCCTTCCATTATCCGTCACCGAGACAAACTGAACAAAGTTCTGAGGTCGACCTTGTAAAGATAAGGATTCAGGTCTGTCTGCTGTTTACCTTTGCTCCTGCGCGCACTGCCCTTCTCTCCACATTTATGTGTTTGTTTGTTTGTCTATCTAATCTTTTGGGTTTTTATTTCTAATGAGGTCGACCAGTTGTCTATTTATTATTTTTTTTACTACGCATCAAGCTGCGCTGCTTGTCTTTGCTCCTGTGTGCTCGCGCACTCTCGCCTTTTCCACTTATTTTTATTTTTGATTTATTTTTGATTTATTTTGTCAATTTTAAAAAAAAATACGCATCGTGCTGTGCTGTTTGTGTTTGCTTGAGTGCATTCGCGCGCTCTCGCTTTCTCCACTTTACAATTTTTTTGTTATTATTTATCTATTCCTGAGACTTTATCTTATTTTTATTTGTTTATTTAAATGAAGTCGACCAGTTGCCTGCCCTTCCTTCCATTATCCGTCACGGAGACAAACTGAACAAAGTTCTGAGGTCGACCTTGTAAAGATAAGGATTCAGGTCTGTCTGCTGTTTACCTTTGCTCCTGCGCGCACTGCCCTTCTCTCCACATTTATGTGTTTGTTTGTTTGTCTATCTAATCTTTTGGGTTTTTATTTCTAATGAGGTCGACCAGTTGTCTATTGATTATTTTTTTTACTACGCATCAAGCTGCTCTGCTTGTCTTTGCTCCTGTGTGCTCGCGCACTCTCGCCTTTTCCACTTATTTTTATTTTTGATTTATTTTTGATTTATTTTGTCAATTTAAAAAAAAAGTACCCATCGTGCTGTGCTGTTTGTGTTTGCTTGAGTGCATTCGCGCGCTCTCGCTTTCTCCACTTTACAATTTTTTTGTTATTATTTATCTATTCCTGAGAGTTTATCTTATTTTTTATTTGTATATTTAAATGAAGTCGACCAGTTTCCTGCCCCTCCTTCCATTATCCGTCACCGAGACAAACTGAACAAAGTTCTGAGGTCGACCTTGTAAAGATAAGGATTCTGGTCTGTCTGCTGTTTACCTTTGCTCCTGCGCGCACTGCCCTTCTCTCCACATTTATGTGTTTGTTTGTTTGTCTTTCTAATCTTTTGGGTTTTTATTTCTAATGAGGTCGACCAGTTGTCTATTTATTATTTTTTTTACTACGCATCAAGCTGCGCTGCTTGTCTTTGCTCCTGTGTGCTCGCGCACTCTCGCCTTTTCCACTTATTTTTATTTTTGATTTATTTTTGATTTATTTTTTCAATTTAAAAAAAAATACGCATCGTGCTGTGCTGTTTGTGTTTGCTTGAGTGCATTCGCGCGCTCTCGCTTTCTCCACTTTACAATTTTTTTGTTATTATTTATCTATTCCTGAGAGTTTATCTTATTTTTTATTTATTTATTTAAATGAAGTCGACCAGTTGCCTGACCTTCCTTCCATTATCCGTCACCGAGACAAACTGAACAAAGTTCTGAGGTCGACCTTGTAAAGATAAGGATTCAGGTCTGTCGGCTGTTTACCTTTGCTACTGCGCGCACAGCCCTTCTCTCCACATTTATGTGTTTGTTTGTTTGTCTATCTAATCTTTTGGGTTTTTATTTCTAATGAGGTCGACCAGTTGTCTATTTATTATTTTTTTTACTACGCATCAAGCTGCGCTGCTTGTCTTTGCTCCTGTGTGCTCGCGCACTCTCGCCTTTTCCACTTATTTTTATTTTTGATTTATTTTTGATTTATTTTGTCAATTTAAAAAAAAATACGCATCGTGCCGTGCTGTTTGTGTTTGCTTGAGTGCTTCGCGCGCTCTCGCTTTCTACACTTTACAATTTTTTTGTTATTATTTATCTATTCTTGAGAGTTTATCTCATTTTTATTTGTTTATTTAAATGAAGTCGACCAGTTGCCTGCCCTTCCTTCCATTATCCGTCACCGAGACAAACTGAACAAAGTTCTGAGGTCGACCTTGTAAAGATAAGGATTCAGGTCTGTCTGCTGTTTACCTTTGCTCCTGCGCGCACTGCCCTTCTCTCCACATTTATGTGTTTGTTTGTTTGTCTATCTAATCTTTTGGGTTTTTTATTTCTGATGAGGTCGACCAGTTGTCTATTTATTATTTTTTTACTACGCATCAAGCTGCGCTGCATGTCTTTACTCCTGTGTGTTCGCCCACTCTCGCCTTTTGCCCTTATTTTTATTTTTGATATATTTTTGATTTATTTTGTCAATTATTAAAAAAAATACTCATCGTGCTGTGCTGTTTGTGTTTGCCTGAGTGCATTCGCGCGCTCTCGCTTTCTCCACTTTACAATTTTTTTGTTATTATTTGTCTATTCCTGAGAGTTTATCTTATTTTTTATTGTTTATTTAAATGAAGTCGACCAGTTGCCTGCCCTTCCTTCCATTATCCGTCACCGAGACAAACTGAACAAAGTTCTGAGGTCGACCTTGTAAAGATAAGGATTCAGGTCTGTCTGCTGTTTACCTTTGCTCCTGCGCGCACTGCCCTTCTCTCCACATTTATGTGTTTGTTTGTTTGTCTATCTAATCTTTTGGGTTTTTATTTCTAATGAGGTCGACCAGTTGTCTATTTATTATTTTTTTTACTACGCATCAAGCTGCGCTGCTTGTCTTTGCTCCTGTGTGCTCGCGCAGTCTCGCCTTTTCCACTTATTTTTATTTTTGATATATTTTTGATTTATTTTGTCAATTTTAAAAAAAATACGCATCGTGCTGTGCTGTTTGTGTTTGCCTGAGTGCATTCGCGCGCTCTCGCTTTCTCCACTATACAATATTTTTTGTTATTATTTGTCTATTCCTGAGAGTTTATCTTATTTTTTATTTGTTTATTTAAATTGAAGTCGACCAGTTGCCTGCCCTTCCTTCCATTATCCGTCACCGAGACAAACTGAACAAAGTTCTGAGGTCGACCTTGGAAAGATAAGGATTCAGGTCTGTCTGCTGTTTACCTTTGCTCCTGGGCGCACTGCCCTTCTATCCACATTTATGTGTTTGTTTGTTTGTCTATCTAATGTTTTGGGTTTTTATTTCTAATGAGGTCGACCAGTTGTCTATTTATTATTTTTTTTACTACGCATCAAGCTGCGCTGCTTGTCTTTGCTCCTGTGTGCTCGCGCACTCTCGCCTTTTTTTTTTTTTTTTTTTTTTTTTTTTTTTTTTTTTTTTTTTTTGGCCAGTCCTGGGCCTTGGACTCAGGGCCTGAGCACTGTCCCTGGCTTCTTCCCGCTCAAGGCTAGCACTGTGCCACTTGAGCCACAGCGCCGCTTCTGGCCGTTTTCTGTATATGTGGTGCTGGGGAATCGAACCTAGGGCCTCGTGTATCCGAGGCAGGCACACTTGCCACTAGGCTATATCCCCAGCCCCACTCTCGCCTTTTCCACTTATTTTTATTTTTGATTTATTTTTTGATTTATTTTGTCAATTTAAAAAAAAAATACGCATCGTGCTCTGCTGTTTGTGTTTGCTTGAGTGCATTCGCGCGCTCTCCCTTTCTCCACTTTACAATTTTTTTGTTATTATTATCTATTCCTGAGAGTTTATCTTATTTTTTATTTGTTTATTTAAATGAAGTCGACCAGTTGCCTGCCCTTCCTTCCATTAATCGTCACCGAGACAAACTGAACAAAGTTCTGAGGTCGACCTTGTAAAGATAAGGATTCAGTCTGTCTGCTGTTTACCTTTTGCTCCTGCCCGCACTGCCCTTCTCTCCACATTTATGTGTTTGTTTGTTTGTCTATCTAATCTTTTGGGTTTTTATTTCTAATGAGGTCGACCAGTTGTCTATTTATTATTTTTTTTACTACGCATCAAGCTGCGCTGCTTGTCTTTGCTCCTGTGTGCTCGCGCACTCTCGCCTTTTCCACTTATTTTTTATTTTTGATTTTATTTTTGATTTTTTTTGTCAATTTAAAAAAAAATACGCATCGTGCTGTGCTGTTTGTGTTTGCTTGAGTGCATTCGCGCGCTCTCGCTTTCTCCACTTTACAATTTTTTTTGTTATTATTTATCTATTCCTGAGAGTTTATCTTATTTTTTATTTGTTTATTTAAATGAAGTCGACCAGTTGCCTGCCCTTCCTTCCATTATCCGTCACCGAGACAACTGAACAAAGTTCTGAGGTCGACCTTGTAAAGATAAGGATTCAGGTCTGTCTGCTGTTTACCTTTGCTCCTGCCCGCACTGCCCTTCTCTCCACATTTATGTGTTTGTTTGTTTGTGTATCTAACTTTTGGGTTTTTATTTCTAATGAGGTCGACCAGTTGTCAATTGATTATTTTTTTTTACTACGCATCAAGCTGCGCTGCTTGTCTTTGCTCCTGTGTGCTCGCGCACTCTCGCCTTTTCCACTTATTTTTATTTTTGATTTATTTTTTATTTATTTTGTAAATTTATAAAAAAAACAATACAGCATCGTGCTGTGCTGTTTGTGTTTGCTTGAGTGCATTCGCGCGCTCTCGCTTTCTCCACTTTACAATTTTTTTTGTTATTATTTATCTATTCCTGAGAGTTTATCTTATTTTTTGTTTATTTAAATGAAGTCGACCAGTTGCCTGCCCTTCCTTCCATTATCCGTCACCGAGACAAACTGAACAAAGTTCTGAGGTCGACCTTGTAAAGATAAGGATTCAGGTCTGTCTGCTGTTTTACCTTTGCTCCTGCGCGCACTGCCCTTCTCTCCACATTTATGTGTTTGTTTGTTTGTCTATCTAATCTTTTGGGTTTTTATTTCTAATGAGGTCGACCAGTTGTCTATTTATTATTTTTTTTACTACGCATCAAGCTGCGCTGCTTGTCTTTGCTCCTGTGTGCTCGCGCACTCTCGCCTTTTCCACTTATTTTTATTTTTGATTTATTTTTGATTTATTTTCGTCAATTTAAAAAAAAAATACGCATCGTGCTGTGCTGTTTGTGTTTGCTTGAATGCATTCGCGAGTCTCGCTTTCTCCACTTTACATTTTTTATTATTATTTATCTATTCCTGAGAGTTATCTTATTTTTTATTTGTTTATTTAAATGAAGTCGACCAGTTGCCTGCCCTTCCTTCCATTATCCGTCACCGAGACAAACTGAACAAAGTTCTGAGGTCGACCTTGTAAAGATAAGGATTCAGGTCTGTCTGCTGTTTACCTTTGCTCCTGCCCGCACTGCCCTTCTCTCCACATTTATGTGTTTGTTTGTTTGTCTATCTAATCTTTTGGGTTTTTATTTCTAATGAGGTCGACCAGTTGACTATTGATTATTTTTTTTACTACACATCAAGCTGCGCTGCTTGTCTTTGCTCCTGTGTGCTCGCGCACTCTCGCCTTTTCCACTTATTTTTATTTTTGATTTATTTTGATTTTATTTTGTCAATTTTAAAAAAAAATACGCATCGTGCTGTGCTGTTTGTGTTTGCTTGAGTGCATTCGCGCGCTCTCGCTTTCTCCACTTTACAATTTTTTTGTTATTATTTATCTATTCCTGAGAGTTTATCTTATTTTTTATTTGTTTATTTAAATGAAGTGTACCAGTTGCCTGCCCTTCCTTCCATTATCCGTCACCGAGACAAACTGAACAAAGTCTGAGGTCGACCTTGTAAAGATAAGGATTCAGGTCTGTCTGCTGTTTACCTTTGCTCCTGCCCACACTGCCCTTCTCTCCACATTTATGTGTTTGTTTGTTTGTCTATCTAATCTTTTGGTTTTTATTTCTAATGAGGTCGACCAGTTGTCTATTTATTATTTTTTTACTACTTATCAAGCTGCGCTGCTTGTCTTTGCTCCTGTGTGCTCGCGCACTCTCGCCTTTTCCACTTATTTTTATTTTTGATTTATTTTTGATTTAATTTGTCAATTTAAAAAAAATACGCATCGTGCTGTGCTGTTTGTGTTTGCTTGAGTGCATTCACGCGCTCTCGCTTTCTCCACTTTACAATTTTTTTGTTATTATTTATCTATTCCTGAGAGTTTATCTTATTTTTTATTTGTTTTATTTAAATGAAGTCGACCAGTTGCCTGCCCTTCCTTCCATTATCCGTCACCGAGACAAACTGAACAAAGTTCTGAGGTCGACCTTGTAAAGATAAGGATTCAGGTCTGTCTGCTGTTAACCTTTGCTCCTGCGCGCAGTGCCCTTCTCTCCACATTTATGTGTTTGTTTGTTTGTCTATCTAATCTTTAGGGTTTTTTATTTCTAATGAGGTCGACCAGTTGTCTATTTATCATTTTTTTTACTACGCATCAAGCTGCGCTGCTTGTCTTTGCTCCTGTGTGCTCGAGCACTCTCGCCTTTTCCACTTATTTTTATTTTTGATTTATTTTTGATTTATTTTGTCAATTTTAAAAAAAATACGCATCGTGCTGTGCTGTTTGTGTTTGCTTGAGTGCATTCGCGCGCTCTCGCTTTCTCCACTTTACAATGTTTTTGTTATTATTTATCTATTCCTGAGAGTTTATCTTATTTT
>NW_025957669.1:0-30012 GCF_023159225.1 Perognathus longimembris pacificus
AGAAGGGCAGTGCGCGCAGGAGCAAAGGTAAACAGCAGACAGAACTGAATCCTTATCTTTACAAGGTCGACCTCAGAACTTTGTTCAGTTTGTCTCGGTGACGGATAATGGAAGGAAGGGCAGGCAAATGGTCGACTTCATTTAAATTAACAAATAAAAAATAAGATAAACTCTCAGGAATAGATAAATAATAACAAAAAAATTGTAAAGTTGAGAAAGCGAGAGCGCGCGAATGCACTCACGCAAACACAAACAGCACAGCACGATTCGTATTTTTTTTTAAATTGACAAAATAAATCAAAAATAAATCAAAATAAAAATAAGTGGAAAAGGCCAGAGTGCGCGAGCCCACAGGAGCAAATACAAGCAGCGCAGCTTGATGCGTAGTAAAAAAAATAATAAATAGACAACTGGTCGACCTCATTAGAAATAAAAACCCAAAAGATTAGATAGACAAACAAACAAACACATAAATGTGGAGAGAAGGGCAGTGCGCGCAGGAGCAAAGGTAAACAGCAGACAGACCTGAATCCTTATCTTTACAAGGTCGACCTCAGAACTTTGTTCAGTTTGTCTCGGTGACGGATAATGGAAGGAAGGGCAAACAACTGGTCGACTTCATTTAAATAAACAAATAAAAAATAAGATAAACTCTCAGGAATAGATAAAATAATAACAAAAAAATTGTAAAGTGGAGAAAGCGAGAGCGCTCGAATGCACTCAAGCAAACACAAACAGCACAGCACGATGCGTATTTTTTTTTAAATTGACAAAATAAATCAATCAAAATAAAAATAAGTGCAAAAGGCGAGAGTGCGCGAGCACACAGGAGCAAAGACAAGCAGCGCAGCTTGATGCGTAGTAAAAAAAATAATAAATAGACAACTGGTCGACCTCATTAGAAAATAAAAACCCAAAAGATTAGATAGACAAACAAACAAACACATAAATGTGGAGAGAAGGCAGTGCGCGCAGGAGCAAAGGTAAACAGCGGACAGACCTGAATCCTTATCTTTACAAGGTCGACCTCAGAACTTTGTTCAGTTTGTATCGGTGACGGATAATGGAAGGAAGGGCAGGCAACTGGTCTACTTCATTTAAATAAACAAATAAAAAATAATATAAACTCTCAGGAATAGATAAATAATAACAAAAAAATTGTAAGTGGAGAAAGCGAGAGCGCGCGAATGCACTCAAGCAAACACAAACAGCACAGCACGATGCGTATTTTTTTTAAATTGACAAAATAAATCAAAAATAAATCAAAATAAAAATAAGTGGAAAGGCGAGAGTGCGCGAGCACACAGGAGCAAAGACAAGCAGCGCAGCTTGATGCGTAGTAAAAAAAATAATAAATAGACAACTGGTCGACCTCATTAGAAATAAAAACCCAAAAGATTAGATAGACAAACAAACAAACACATAAATGTGGAGAGAAGGGCACTGCGCGCAGGAGCAAAGGTAAACAGCAGACAGACCTGAATCCTTATCTTTACAATGTCGACCTCAGAACTTTGTTCTGTTTGTCTCGGTGACGGATAATGGAAGGAAGGGCAGGCAACTGGTCGACTTCATTTAAATAAACAAATAAAAAATAAGATAAACTCTCAGGAATAGATAAATAATAACAAAAAAATTGTAAAGTGGAGAAAGCGAGAGCGCCAGAATGCACTCAAGCGAACACAAACAGCACAGGCACGATGCGTATTTTTTTTTTAAATTGACAAAATAAATCAAAAATAAAAATAAGTGGAAAAGGCGAGAGTGCGCGAGCACACAGGAGCAAAGACAAGCAGCGCAGCTTGATGCGTAGTAAAAAAAAATAATAAATAGACAACTGGTCGACCTCATTAGAAATAAAAAACCCAAAAGATTAGATAGACAAACAAACAAACACATAAATGTGGAGAGAAGGGCAGTGCGCGCAGGAGCAAAGGTAAACAGCAGACAGACCTGAATCCTTATCTTTACAAGGTCGACCTCAGAACTTTGTTCAGTTTGTCTCGGTGACGGATAATGGAAGGAAGGGCAGGCAACTGGTCGACTTCATTTAAATAAACAAATAAAAAATAAGATAACTCTCAGGAATAGATAAATAATAACAAACAAATTGTAAAGTGGACAAAGCGAGAGCGCGCGAAGCACTCAAGCAAACACAAACAGCACAGCACGATGCGTATTTTTTTTTTAAATTGACAAAATAAATCAAAAATAAATCAAAAATAAAAATAAGTGGAAAAGGCGAGAGTGCGCGAGCACACAGGAGCAAAGACAAGCAGCGCAGCTTGATGCGTAGTAAAAAAAAATAATAAATAGACAACTGGTCGACCTCATTAGAAATAAAAACCCAAAAGATTAGATAGACAAACAAACAAACACATAAATGTGGAGAGAAGGGCAGTGCGCGCAGGAGCAAAGGTGAACAGCAGACAGACCTGAATCCTTATCTTTACAAGGTCGACCTCAGAACTTTGTTCAGTTTGTCTCGGTGACGGATAATGGAAGGAAGGGCAGGCAACTGGTCGACTTCATTAAATAAACCACATAAAAAATAAGATAAACTCTCAGGAATAGATAAATAATAAAAAAAAATTGTAAAGTGGAGAAAGCGAGAGCGCGCGAATGCACTCAAGCAAACACAAACAGCACAGCACGATGCGTATTTTTTTTTAAAAATTGACAAAATAAATCAAAAATAAATCAAAAATAAAAATAAGTGGAAAAGGCGAGAGTGCGCGAGCACACAGGAGCAAAGACAAGCAGCGCAGCTTGATGCGTAGTAAAAAAAATAATAAATAGACAACTGGTCGACCTCATTAGAAATAAAAACCCAAAGATTAGATAGACAAACAAACAAACACATAAATGTGGAGAGAAGGGCAGTGCGCGCAGGAGCAAAGGTAAACAGCAGACAGACCTGAATCCTTTTCTTTACAAGGTCGACCTCAGAACTTTGTTCAGTTTGTCTCGGTGACAGATAATGGAAGGAAGGGCAGGCACTGGTCGACTTCATTAAATAAACAAATAAAAAATAAGATAAACTCTCAGGAATAGATAAATAATAACAAAAAAATTGTAAAGTGGAGAAAGCGAGAGCGCCCGAATGCACTCAAGCGAACACAAACAGCACAGCACGATGCGTATTTTTTTTTAAATTGACAAAAAAAATCAAAAATAAAAATAAGTGGAAAAGGCGAGAGTGCGCGAGCACACAGGAGCAAAGACAAGCAGCGCAGCTTGATGCGTAGTAAAAAAAATAATAAATAGACAACTGGTCGACCCTCATTAGAAATAAAAACCCAAAAGATTAGATAGACAAACAAACAAACACATAAATGTGGAGAGAAGGGCAGTGCGCGCAGGAGCAAAGGTAAAGAGAGGACAGACCTGAATCCTTATCTTTACAAGGTCGACCTCAGAACTTTGTTCAGTTTGTCTCGGTGACGGATAATGGAAGGAATGGCAGGCAACTGGTCGACTTCATTTAAATAAACAAATAAAAAATAGATAAACTCTCAGGAATAGATAAATAATAACAAACAAATTGTAAAGTGGAGAAAGCGAGAGCGCGCGAATGCACTCAAGCAAACACAAACAGCACAGCACGATGCGTATTTTTTTTTAAAATTGACAAAATAAATCAAAAATAAATAAAAAATAAAAATAAGTGGAAAAGGCGAGAGTGCGCGAGCACACAGGAGCAAAGACAAGCAGCGCAGCTTGATGCGTAGTAAAAAAAATAATAAATAGACAACTGGTCTACCTCATTAGAAATAAAAACCCAAAAGATTAGATAGGCAAACAAACAAACACATAAATGTGGAGAGAAGGGCAATGCGCGCAGGAGCAAAGGTAAACAGCAGACAGACCTGAATCCTTATCTTTACAAGGTCGACCTCAGAACTTTGTTCAGTTTGTCTCGGTGACGGATAATGGAAGGAAGGGCAGGCAACTGGTCGACTTCATTTAAATAAACAAATAAAAAATAAGATAAACTCTCAGGAATAGATAAATAATAACAAAAAAATTGTAAAGTGGAGAAAGCGAGAGCGCCCGAATGCCCTCAAGCGAACACAAACAGCACAGCACGATGCGTATTTTTTTTAAATTGAAAAAATAAATAAAAAAAAAAAATAAGTGGAAAAGGCGAGAGTGCGCGAGCACACAGGAGCAAAGACAAGCAGCGCAGCTTGATGCGTAGTAAAAAAAAATAATAAATAGACAACTGGTCGACCTCATTAGAAATAAAAACCCAAAAGATTAGATAGACAAACAAACAAACACATAAATGTGGAGAGAAGGGCAGTGCGCGCAGGAGCAAAGGTGAACAGCAGACAGACCTGAATCCTTATCTTTACAAGGTCGACCTCAGAACTTTGTTCAGTTTGTCTCGGTGACGGATAATGGAAGGAAGGGCAGGCAACTGGTCGACTTCATTTAAATAAACAAATAAAAAATAAGATAAACCTCTCAGGAATAGATAAATAATAACAAAAAATTGTAAAGTGGAGAAAGCGAGAGTGCGCGAATGCACTCAAGCAAACACAAACAGCACAGCACGATGCGTATTTTTTTTAAAAAATTGACAAAATAAATCAAAAATAAATCAAAAATAAAAATAAGTGGAAAAGGCGAGAGTGCGCGAGCACACAGGAGCAAAGACAAGCAGCGCAGCTTGATGCGTAGTAAAAAAAAATAATAAATAGACAACTGGTCGACCTCATTAGAAATAAAAACCCAAAAGATTAGATAGACAAACAAACAAACACATAAATGTGGAGAGAAGGGCAGTGCGCGCAGGAGCAAAGGTAAACAGCAGACAGACCTGAATCCTTATCTTTACAAAGTCGACCTCAGAACTTTGTTCAGTTTGTCTCGGTGACGGATAATGGAAGGAAGGGCAGGCAAGTGGTCGACTTCATTTAAATAAACAAATAAAAAATAAGATAAACTCTCAGGAATAGATAAATAATAACAAACAAATTGTAAAGTGGACAAAGCGAGAGCGCGCGAATGCACTCAAGCAAACACAAACAGCACAGCACGATGCGTATTTTTTTTTTTAAATTGACAAAATAAATCAAAAATAAATCAAAAATAAAAATAAGTGGAAAAGGCGAGAGTGCGCGAGCACACAGGAGCAAAGACAAGCAGCGCAGCTTGATGCGTAGTAAAAAAAATAATAAATAGACAACTGGTCGACCTCATTAGAAATAAAAACCCAAAAGATTAGATAGACAAACAAACAAACACATAAATGTGGAGAGAAGGGCAGTGCGCGCAGGAGCAAAGGTGAACAGCAGACAGACCTGAATCCATATCTTTACAAGGTCGACCTCAGAACTTTGTTCAGTTTGTCTCGGTGACGGATAATGGAAGGAAGGGCAGGCAACTGGTCGACTTCATTTAAATAAACAAATAAAAAATAAGATAAACTCTCAGGAATAGATAAATAATAACAAAAAATTGTAAAGTGGAGAAAGCGAGAGTGCGCGAATGCACTCAAGCAAACACAAACAGCACAGCACGATGCGTATTTTTTTTAAAAAATTGACAAAATAAATCAAAAATAAATCAAAAATAAAAATAAGTGGAAAAGGCGAGAGTGCGCCGAGCCACACCACAGGAGCAAAGACAAGCAGCGCAGCTTGATGCGTAGTAAAAAAAATAATAAATAGACAACTGGTCGACCTCATTAGAAATAAAAACCCAAAAGATTAGATAGACAAACAAACAAACACATAAATGTGGAGAGAAGGGCAGTGCGCGCAGAAGCAAAGGTAAACAGCAGACAGACCTGAATCCTTATCTTTACAAGGTCGACCTCAGAACTTTGTTCAGTTTCTCTTGGTGACGGATAATGGAAGGAAGGGCAGGCAACTGGTCGACTTCATTTAAATAAACAAATAAAAAATAAGATAAACTCTCAGGAATAGATAAATAATAACAAAAAATTGTAAAGTGGAGAAAGCGAGAGCGCGCGAATGCACTCAAGCAAACACAAACAGCACAGCACGATAAGTATTTTTTTTTAAAATTGACAAAATAAATCAAAAATAAATCAAAAATAAAAATAAGTGGAAAAGGCGAGAGTGCGCGAGCACACAGGAGCAAAGACAAGCAGCGCAGCTTGATGCGTAGTAAAAAAAAATAATAAATAGACAACTGGTCGACCTCATTAGAAATAAAAACCCAAAAGATTAGATAGACAAACAAACAAACACATAAATGTGGAGAGAAGGGCAGTGCGCGCAGGAGCAAAGGTAAACAGCAGACAGACCTGAATCCTTATCTTTACAAGGTCGACCTCAGAACTTTGTTCAGTTTGTCTCGGTGACAGATAATGGAAGGAAGGGCAGGCAACTGGTCGACTTCATTTAAATAAACAAATAAAAAATAAGATAAACTCTCAGGAATAGATAAATAATAACAAAAAAATTGTAAAGTGGAGAAAGCGAGAGCGCCCGAATGCACTCAAGCGAACACAAACAGCACAGCACGATGCGTATTTTTTTTTAAATTGACAAAAAAAATCAAAAATAAAAATAAGTGGAAAAGGCGAGAGTGCGCGAGCACACAGGAGCAAAGACAAGCAGCGCAGCTTGATGCGTAGTAAAAAAAATAATAAATAGACAACTGGTCGACCTCATTAGAAATAAAAACCCAAAAGATTAGATAGACAAACAAACAAACACATAAATGTGGAGAGAAGGGCAGTGCGCGCAGGAGCAAAGGTAAACAGCAGACAGACCTGAATCCTTATCTTTACAAGGTCGACCTCAGAACTTTGTTCAGTTTGTCTCGGTGACGGATAATGGAAGGAAGGGCAGGCAACTGGTCGACTTCATTTAAATAAACAAATAATAAATAAGATAAACTCTCAGGAATAGATAAATAATAACAAAAAAATTGTAAGGTGGAGAAAGCGAGAGCGCCCGAATGCCCTCAAGCGAACACAAACAGCACAGCACGATGCGTATTTTTTTTTAAATTGACAAAATAAATCAAAAATAAAAATAAGTGGAAAAGGCGAGAATGCGGGAGCACACAGGAGCAAAGACAAGCAGCGCAGCTTGATGCGTAGTAAAAAAAAATAATAAATAGACAACTGGTCGACCTCATTAGAAATAAAAACCCAAAAGATTAGATAGACAAACAAACAAACACATAAATGTGGAGAGAAGGGCAGTGCGCGCAGGAGCAAAGGTAAACAGCAGACAGACCTGAATCCTTATCTTTACAAGGTCGACCTCAGAACTTTGTTCAGTTTGTCTCGGTGACGGAAAATGGAAGATAGGGCAGGCAAGTGGTCGACTTCATTTAAATAAACAAATAAAAAATAAGACAAACTCTCAGGAATAGATAAATAATAACAAACAAATTGTAAAGTGGAGAAAGCGAGAGCGCGCGAATGCACTCAAGCAAACACAAACAGCACAGCACGATGCGTATTTTTTTTTAAAATTGACAAAATAAATCAAAAATAAATCAAAAATAAAAATAAGTGGAAAAGGCGAGAGTGCGCGAGCACACAGGAGCAAAGACAAGCAGCGCAGCTTGATGCGTAGTAAAAAAAATAATAAATAGACAACTGGTCGACCTCATTAGAAATAAAAACCCAAAAGATTAGATAGACAAACAAACAAACACATAAATGTGGAGAGAAGGGCAGTGCGCGCAGGAGCAAAGGTAAACAGCAGACAGACCTGAATCCTTATCTTTACAAGGTCGACCTCAGAACTTTGTTCAGTTTGTCTCGGTGACGGATAATGGAAGGAAGGGCAGGCAACTGGTCGACTTAATTTAAATAAACAAATAAAAACTAAGATAAACTCTCAGGAATAGATAAATAATAACAAAAAATTGTAAAGTGGAAAAAGCAAGAGCGCGTGAATGCACTCAAGCAAACACAAACAGCACAGCACGATGCGTATTTTTTTTTTTAAATTGACAAAATAAATCAAAAATAAAAATAAGTGGAAAAGGCGAGAGTGCGCGAGCACACAGGAGCAAAGACAAGCAGCGCAGCTTGATGCGTAGTAAAAAAAATAATAAATAGACAACTGGTCGACCTCATTAGAAATAAAAACCCAAAAGATTAGATAGACAAACAAACAAACACATAAATGTGGAGAGAATTGCAGTGCGCCCAGGAGCAAAGGTAAACAGCAGACAGACCTGAATCCTTATCTTTACAAGGTCGACCTCAGAACTTTGTTCAGTTTGTCTCGGTGACGGATAATGGAAGGAAGGGCAGGCAACTGGTCGACTTCATTTAAATAAACAAATAAAAAATAAGATAAACTCTCAGGAATAGATAAATAATAACAAAAAATTGTAAAGTGGAGAAAGCGAGAGCGCGCGAATGCACTCAAGCAAACACAAACAGCACAGCACGATGTGTATTTTTTTTAAAAATTGACAAAATAAATCAAAAATAAATCAAAAATAAAAATAAGTGGAAAAGGCGAGAGTGAGCGAGCACACAGGAGCAAAGACAAGCAGCGCAGCTTGATGTGTAGTAAAAAAAATAATAAATAGACAACTGGTCGACCTCATTAGAAATAAAAACCCAAAAGATTAGATAGACAAACAAACAAACACATAAATGTGGAGAGAAGGGCAGTGCGCGCAGGAGCAAAGGTAAACAGCAGACAGACCTGAATCCTTATCTTTACAAGGTCGACCTCAGAACTTTGTTCAGTTTGCCTTGGTGACGGATAATGGAAGGAAGGGCAGGCAACTGGTCGACTTCATTTAAATAAACAAATAAAAAATAAGATAAACTCTCAGGAATAGATAAATAATAACAAAAAATTGTAAAGTAGAGAAAGCGAGAGCGCGCGAATGCACTCAAGCAAACACAAACAGCACAGCACGATGCGTATTTTTTTTTTTAAATTGACAAAATAAATCAAAAATAAAAATAAGTGGAAAAGGCGAGAGTGCGCGAGCACACAGGAGCAAAGACAAGCAGCGCAGCTTGATGCGTAGTAAAAAAAATAATAAAAAGACAACTGGTCGACCTCATTAGAAATAAAAACACAAAAGATTAGATAGACAAACAAACAAACACATAAATGTGGAGAGAAGGGCAGTGCGCGCAGGAGCAAAGGTAAACAGCAGACAGACCTGAATCCTTATCTTTACAAGGTCGACCTCAGAACTTTGTTCAGTTTGTCTCGGTGACGGATAATGGAAGGAAGGGCAGGCAACTGGTCGACTTCATTTAAATAAACAAATAAAAAATAAGATAAACTCTCAGGAATAGATAAATAATACCAAAAAAATTGTAAAGTGGAGAAAGCGAGAGCGCCCGAATGCACTCAAGCGAACACAAACAGCACAGCACGATGCGTATTTTTTTTTTAAATTGACAAAAAAAATCAAAAATAAAAATAAGTGGAAAAGGCGAGAGTGCGCGAGCACACAGGAGCAAAGACAAGCAGCGCAGCTTGATGCGTAGAAAAAAAAATAATAAATAGACAACTGGTCGACCTCATTAGAAATAAAAACCCAAAAGATTAGATAGACAAACAAACAAACACATAAATGTGGAGAGAAGGGCAGTGCGCGCAGGAGCAAAGGTAAACAGCAGACAGACCTGAATCCTTATCTTTACAAGGTCGACCTCAGAACTTTGTTCAGTTTGTCTCGGTGACGGATAATGGAAGGAATGGCAGGCAACTGGTCGACTTCATTTAAATAAACAAATAAAAAATAAGATAAACTCTCAGGAATAGATAAATAATAACAAACAAATTGTAAAGTGGAGAAAGCGAGAGCGCGCGAATGCACTCAAGCAAACACAAACAGCACAGCACGATGCGTATTTTTTTTTAAAATTGACAAAATAAATCAAAAATAAATCAAAAATAAAAATAAGTGGAAAAGGCGAGAGTGCGCGAGCACACAGGAGCAAAGACAAGCAGCGCAGCTTGATGCGTAGTAAAAAAAATAATAAATACACAACTGGTCGACCTCATTAGAAATAAAAACCCAAAAGATTAGATAGACAAACAAACAAACACATAAATGTGGAGAGAAGGGCAGTGCGCGCAGGAGCAAAGGTAAACAGCAGACAGACCTGAATCCTTATCTTTACAAGGTCGACCTCAGAACTTTGTTCAGTTTGTCTCGGTGACGGATAATGGAAGGAAGGGCAGGCAACTGGTCGACTTCATTTAAATAAAGAAATAAAAAATAAGATAAACTCTCAGGAATAGATAAATAATAACAAAAAAATTGTAAAGTGGAGAAAGCGAGAGCGCCCGAATGCCCTCAAGCGAACACAAACAGCACAGCACGATGCGTATTTTTTTTTAAATTGACAAAATAAATCAAAAATAAAAATAAGTGGAAAAGGCGAGAGTGCGCGAGCACACAGGAGCAAAGACAAGCAGCGCAGCTTGATGCGTAGTAAAAAAAAATAATAAATAGACAACTGGTCGACCTCATTAGAAATAAAAACCCAAAAGATTTGATAGACAAACAAACAAACACATAAATGTGGAGAGAAGGGCAGTGCGCGCAGGAGCAAAGGTAAACAGCAGACAGACCTGAATCCTTATCTTTACAAGGTCGACCTCAGAACTTTGTTCAGTTTGTCTCGGTGACGGAAAATGGAAGATAGGGCAGGCAAGTGGTCGACTTCATTTAAATAAACAAATAAAAAATAAGACAAACTCTCAGGAATAGATAAATAATAACAAAAAAATTGTAAAGTGGAGAAAGCGAGAGCGAGCGAATGCACTCAAGCAAACACAAACAGCACAGCACGATGCGTATTTTTTTTTTAAAATTGACAAAATAAATCAAAAATAAATCAAAAATAAAAATAAGTGGAAAAGGCGAGAGTGCGCGAGCACACAGGAGCAAAGACAAGCAGCGCAGCTTGATGCGTAGTAAAAAAAATAATAAATAGACAACTGGTCGACCTCATTAGAAATAAAAACCCAAAAGATTAGATAGACAAACAAACAAACACATAAATGTGGAGAGAAGGGCAGTGCGGGCAGGAGCAAAGGTAAACAGCAGACAGACGTGAATCCTTATCTTTACAAGGTCGACCTCAGAACTTTGTTCAGTTTGTCTCGGTGACGGATAATGGAAGGAAGGGCAGGCAACTGGTCGACTTCATTTAAATAAACAAATAAAAACTAAGATAAACTCTCAGGAATAGATAATAATAACAAAAAAATTGTAAAGTGGAGAAAGCGAGAGCGCGCGAATGCACTCAAGCAAACACAAACAGCACAACACGATGCGTATTTTTTTTTAAATTGACAAAATATATCAAAAATAAATCAAAAATAAAAATAAGTGGAAAAGGCGAGAGTGCGCGAGCACACAGGAGCAAAGACAAGCAGCGCAGCTTGATGCGTAGTAAAAAAAATAATAAATAGACAACTGGTCGACCTCATTAGAAATAAAAACCCAAAAGATTAGATAGACAAACAAACAAACACATAAATGTGGAGAGAAGGGCAGTGCGCGCAGGAGCAAAGGTAAACAGCAGACAGACCTGAATCCTTATCTTTACAAGGTCGACCTCAGAACTTTGTTCAGTTTGTCTCGGTGACGGATAATGGAAGGAAGGGCAGGCAACTGGTCGACTTCATTTAAATAAACAAATAAAAACTAAGATAAACTCTCAGGAATAGATAAATAATAACAAACAAATTGTAAAGTGGACAAAGCGAGAGAGCGCGAATGCAATCAAGCAAACACAAACAGCACAGCACGATGCGTATTTTTTTTTAAATTGACAAAATAAATCAAAAATAAATCAAAAATAAAAATAAGTGGAAAAGGCGAGAGTGCGCGAGCACACAGGAGCAAAGACAAGCAGCGCAGCTTGATGCGTAGTAAAAAAAAAATAATAAATAGACAACTGGTCGACCTCATTAGAAATAAAAACCCAAAAGATTAGATAGACAAACAAACAAACACATAAATGTGGAGAGAAGGGCAGTGCGCGCAGGAGCAAAGGTAAACAGCAGACAGACCTGAATCCTTATCTTTACAAGGTCGACCTCAGAAATTTGTTCAGTTTGTCTCAGTGACGGATAATGGAAGGAAGGGCAGGCAACTGGTCGACTTCATTTAAATAAACAAATAAAATTAAGATAAACTCTCAGGAATAGATAAATAATAACAAAAAAATTGTAAAGTGGAGAAAGCGAGAGCGCGCGAATGCACTCAAGCAAACACAAACAGCACAGCACGATGCGTATTTTTTTTTAAAATTGACAAAATAAATCAAAAATAAATCAAAAATAAAAATAAGTGGAAAAGGCGAGAGTGCGCGAGCACACAGGAGCAAAGACAAGCAGCGCAGCTTGATGCGTAGTAAAAAAAATAATAAATAGACAACTGGTCGACCTCATTAGAAATAAAAACACAAAAGATTAGATAGACAAACAAACAAACACATAAATGTGGAGAGAAGGGCAGTGCGCGCAGGAGCAAAGGTAAACAGCAGACAGACCTGAATCCTTATCTTTACAATGTCGACCTCAGAACTTTGTTCAGTTTCTCTCGGTGACGGATAATGGAAGGAAGGGCAGGCAACTGGACGACTTCATTTAAATAAACAAATAAAAAATAAGATAAACTCTCAGGAATAGATAAATAATAACAAAAAAATTGTAAAGTGGAGAAAGCGAGAGCGCCCGAATGCACTCAAGCGAACACAAACAGCACAGCACGATGCGTATTTTTTTTTAAATTGACAAAATAAATCAAAAATAAAAATAAGTGGAAAAGGCGAGAGTGCGCGAGCACACAGGAGCAAAGACAAGCAGCGCAGCTTGATGCGTAGTAAAAAAAAATAATAAATAGACAACTGGTCGACCTCATTAGAAATAAAAACCCAAAAGATTAGATAGACAAACAAACAAACACATAAATGTGGAGAGAAGGGCAGTGCGCGCAGGAGCAAAGGTAAACAGCAGACAGACCTGAATCCTTATCTTTACAAGGTCGACCTCAGAAATTTGTTCAGTTTGTCTCAGTGACGGATAATGGAAGGAAGGGCAGGCAACTGGTCGACTTCATTTAAATAAACAAATAAAAAATAAGATAAACTCTCAGGAATAGATAAATAATAACAAAAAAATTGTAAAGTGGAGAAAGCGAGAACGCGCGAAGGCACTCAAGCAAACACAAACAGCACAGCACGATGCGTATTTTTTTTTTAAATTGACAAAATAAATCAAAAATAAATCAAAAATAAAAATAAGTGGAAAAGGCGAGAGTGCGCGAGCACACAGGAGCAAAGACAAGCAGCGCAGCTTGATGCGTAGTAAAAAAAATAATAAATAGACAACTGGTCGACCTCATTAGAAATAAAAACCCAAAAGATTAGATAGACAAACAAACAAACACATAAATGTGGAGAGAAGGGCAGTGCGCGCAGGAGCAAAGGTAAACAGCAGACAGACCTGAATCCTTATCTTTACAAGGTCGACCTCAGAACTTTGTTCAGTTTGTCTCGGTGACGGATAATGGAAGGAAGGGCAGGCAACTGGTCGACTTCATTTAAATAAACAAATAAAAACTAAGATAAACTCTCAGGAATAGATAAATAATAACAAACAAATTGTAAAGTGGACAAAGCGAGAGAGCGCGAATGCACTCAAGCAAACACAAACAGCACAGCACGATGCGTATTTTTTTTTAAATTGACAAAATAAAGCAAAAATAAAAATAAGTGGAAAAGGCGAGAGTGCGCGAGCACACAGGAGCAAAGACAAGCAGCGCAGCTTGATGCGTAGTAAAAAAAATAATAAATAGACAACTGGTCGACCTCATTAGAAATAAAAACCCAAAAGATTAGATAGACAAACAAACAAACACATAAATGTGGAGAGAATTGCAGTGCGCCCAGGAGCAAAGGTAAACAGCAGACAGACCTGAATCCTTATCTTTACAAGGTCGACCTCAGAACTTTGTTCAGTTTGTCTCGGTGACGGATAATGGAAGGAAGGGCAGGCAACTGGTCGACTTCATTTAAATAAACAAATAAAAAATAAGATAAACTCTCAGGAATAGATAAATAATAACAAAAAATTGTAAAGTGGAGAAAGCGAGAGCGCGCGAATGCACTCAAGCAAACACAAACAGCACAGCACGATGTGTATTTTTTTTAAAAATTGACAAAATAAATCAAAAATAAATCAAAAATAAAAATAAGTGGAAAAGGCGAGAGTGAGCGAGCACACAGGAGCAAAGACAAGCAGCGCAGCTTGATGTGTAGTAAAAAAAATAATAAATAGACAACTGGTCGACCTCATTAGAAATAAAAACCCAAAAGATTAGATAGACAAACAAACAAACACATAAATGTGGAGAGAAGGGCAGTGCGCGCAGGAGCAAAGGTAAACAGCAGACAGACCTGAATCCTTATCTTTACAAGGTCGACCTCAGAACTTTGTTCAGTTTGCCTTGGTGACGGATAATGGAAGGAAGGGCAGGCAACTGGTCGACTTCATTTAAATAAACAAATAAAAAATAAGATAAACTCTCAGGAATAGATAAATAATAACAAAAAATTGTAAAGTAGAGAAAGCGAGAGCGCGCGAATGCACTCAAGCAAACACAAACAGCACAGCACGATGCGTATTTTTTTTTTAAAATTGACAAAATAAATCAAAAATAAAAATAAGTGGAAAAGGCGAGAGTGCGCGAGCACACAGGAGCAAAGACAAGCAGCGCAGCTTGATGCGTAGTAAAAAAAATAATAAAAAGACAACTGGTCGACCTCATTAGAAATAAAAACACAAAAGATTAGATAGACAAACAAACAAACACATAAATGTGGAGAGAAGGGCAGTGCGCGCAGGAGCAAAGGTAAACAGCAGACAGACCTGAATCCTTATCTTTACAAGGTCGACCTCAGAACTTTGTTCAGTTTGTCTCGGTGACGGATAATGGAAGGAAGGGCAGGCAACTGGTCGACTTCATTTAAATAAACAAATAAAAAATAAGATAAACTCTCAGGAATAGATAAATAATACCAAAAAAATTGTAAAGTGGAGAAAGCGAGAGCGCCCGAATGCACTCAAGCGAACACAAACAGCACAGCACGATGCGTATTTTTTTTTTAAATTGACAAAAAAAATCAAAAATAAAAATAAGTGGAAAAGGCGAGAGTGCGCGAGCACACAGGAGCAAAGACAAGCAGCGCAGCTTGATGCGTAGAAAAAAAAATAATAAATAGACAACTGGTCGACCTCATTAGAAATAAAAACCCAAAAGATTAGATAGACAAACAAACAAACACATAAATGTGGAGAGAAGGGCAGTGCGCGCAGGAGCAAAGGTAAACAGCAGACAGACCTGAATCCTTATCTTTACAAGGTCGACCTCAGAACTTTGTTCAGTTTGTCTCGGTGACGGATAATGGAAGGAATGGCAGGCAACTGGTCGACTTCATTTAAATAAACAAATAAAAAATAAGATAAACTCTCAGGAATAGATAAATAATAACAAACAAATTGTAAAGTGGAGAAAGCGAGAGCGCGCGAATGCACTCAAGCAAACACAAACAGCACAGCACGATGCGTATTTTTTTTTAAAATTGACAAAATAAATCAAAAATAAATCAAAAATAAAAATAAGTGGAAAAGGCGAGAGTGCGCGAGCACACAGGAGCAAAGACAAGCAGCGCAGCTTGATGCGTAGTAAAAAAAATAATAAATACACAACTGGTCGACCTCATTAGAAATAAAAACCCAAAAGATTAGATAGACAAACAAACAAACACATAAATGTGGAGAGAAGGGCAGTGCGCGCAGGAGCAAAGGTAAACAGCAGACAGACCTGAATCCTTATCTTTACAAGGTCGACCTCAGAACTTTGTTCAGTTTGTCTCGGTGACGGATAATGGAAGGAAGGGCAGGCAACTGGTCGACTTCATTTAAATAAAGAAATAAAAAATAAGATAAACTCTCAGGAATAGATAAATAATAACAAAAAAATTGTAAAGTGGAGAAAGCGAGAGCGCCCGAATGCCCTCAAGCGAACACAAACAGCACAGCACGATGCGTATTTTTTTTTAAATTGACAAAATAAATCAAAAATAAAAATAAGTGGAAAAGGCGAGAGTGCGCGAGCACACAGGAGCAAAGACAAGCAGCGCAGCTTGATGCGTAGTAAAAAAAAATAATAAATAGACAACTGGTCGACCTCATTAGAAATAAAAACCCAAAAGATTTGATAGACAAACAAACAAACACATAAATGTGGAGAGAAGGGCAGTGCGCGCAGGAGCAAAGGTAAACAGCAGACAGACCTGAATCCTTATCTTTACAAGGTCGACCTCAGAACTTTGTTCAGTTTGTCTCGGTGACGGAAAATGGAAGATAGGGCAGGCAAGTGGTCGACTTCATTTAAATAAACAAATAAAAAATAAGACAAACTCTCAGGAATAGATAAATAATAACAAAAAAATTGTAAAGTGGAGAAAGCGAGAGCGAGCGAATGCACTCAAGCAAACACAAACAGCACAGCACGATGCGTATTTTTTTTTTAAAATTGACAAAATAAATCAAAAATAAATCAAAAATAAAAATAAGTGGAAAAGGCGAGAGTGCGCGAGCACACAGGAGCAAAGACAAGCAGCGCAGCTTGATGCGTAGTAAAAAAAATAATAAATAGACAACTGGTCGACCTCATTAGAAATAAAAACCCAAAAGATTAGATAGACAAACAAACAAACACATAAATGTGGAGAGAAGGGCAGTGCGGGCAGGAGCAAAGGTAAACAGCAGACAGACGTGAATCCTTATCTTTACAAGGTCGACCTCAGAACTTTGTTCAGTTTGTCTCGGTGACGGATAATGGAAGGAAGGGCAGGCAACTGGTCGACTTCATTTAAATAAACAAATAAAAACTAAGATAAACTCTCAGGAATAGATAATAATAACAAAAAAATTGTAAAGTGGAGAAAGCGAGAGCGCGCGAATGCACTCAAGCAAACACAAACAGCACAACACGATGCGTATTTTTTTTTAAATTGACAAAATATATCAAAAATAAATCAAAAATAAAAATAAGTGGAAAAGGCGAGAGTGCGCGAGCACACAGGAGCAAAGACAAGCAGCGCAGCTTGATGCGTAGTAAAAAAAATAATAAATAGACAACTGGTCGACCTCATTAGAAATAAAAACCCAAAAGATTAGATAGACAAACAAACAAACACATAAATGTGGAGAGAAGGGCAGTGCGCGCAGGAGCAAAGGTAAACAGCAGACAGACCTGAATCCTTGTCTTTACAAGGTCGACCTCAGAACTTTGTTCAGTTTGTCTCGGTGACGGATAATGGAAGGAAGGGCAGGCAACTGGTCGACTTCATTTAAATAAACAAATAAAAACTAAGATAAACTCTCAGGAATAGATAAATAATAACAAACAAATTGTAAAGTGGACAAAGCGAGAGAGCGCGAATGCAATCAAGCAAACACAAACAGCACAGCACGATGCGTATTTTTTTTTAAATTGACAAAATAAATCAAAAATAAATCAAAAATAAAAATAAGTGGAAAAGGCGAGAGTGCGCGAGCACACAGGAGCAAAGACAAGCAGCGCAGCTTGATGCGTAGTAAAAAAATAATAATAAATAGACAACTGGTCGACCTCATTAGAAATAAAAACCCAAAAGATTAGATAGACAAACAAACAAACACATAAATGTGGAGAGAAGGGCAGTGCGCGCAGGAGCAAAGGTAAACAGCAGACAGACCTGAATCCTTATCTTTACAAGGTCGACCTCAGAAATTTGTTCAGTTTGTCTCAGTGACGGATAATGGAAGGAAGGGCAGGCAACTGGTCGACTTCATTTAAATAAACAAATAAAATTAAGATAAACTCTCAGGAATAGATAAATAATAACAAAAAAATTGTAAAGTGGAGAAAGCGAGAGCGCGCGAATGCACTCAAGCAAACACAAACAGCACAGCACGATGCGTATTTTTTTTTAAAATTGACAAAATAAATCAAAAATAAATCAAAAATAAAAATAAGTGGAAAAGGCGAGAGTGCGCGAGCACACAGGAGCAAAGACAAGCAGCGCAGCTTGATGCGTAGTAAAAAAAATAATAAATAGACAACTGGTCGACCTCATTAGAAATAAAAACACAAAAGATTAGATAGACAAACAAACAAACACATAAATGTGGAGAGAAGGGCAGTGCGCGCAGGAGCAAAGGTAAACAGCAGACAGACCTGAATCCTTATCTTTACAATGTCGACCTCAGAACTTTGTTCAGTTTCTCTCGGTGACGGATAATGGAAGGAAGGGCAGGCAACTGGACGACTTCATTTAAATAAACAAATAAAAAATAAGATAAACTCTCAGGAATAGATAAATAATAACAAAAAAATTGTAAAGTGGAGAAAGCGAGAGCGCCCGAATGCACTCAAGCGAACACAAACAGCACAGCACGATGCGTATTTTTTTTTAAATTGACAAAATAAATCAAAAATAAAAATAAGTGGAAAAGGCGAGAGTGCGCGAGCACACAGGAGCAAAGACAAGCAGCGCAGCTTGATGCGTAGTAAAAAAAAATAATAAATAGACAACTGGTCGACCTCATTAGAAATAAAAACCCAAAAGATTAGATAGACAAACAAACAAACACATAAATGTGGAGAGAAGGGCAGTGCGCGCAGGAGCAAAGGTAAACAGCAGACAGACCTGAATCCTTATCTTTACAAGGTCGACCTCAGAAATTTGTTCAGTTTGTCTCAGTGACGGATAATGGAAGGAAGGGCAGGCAACTGGTCGACTTCATTTAAATAAACAAATAAAAAATAAGATAAACTCTCAGGAATAGATAAATAATAACAAAAAAATTGTAAAGTGGAGAAAGCGAGAACGCGCGAAGGCACTCAAGCAAACACAAACAGCACAGCACGATGCGTATTTTTTTTTTAAATTGACAAAATAAATCAAAAATAAATCAAAAATAAAAATAAGTGGAAAAGGCGAGAGTGCGCGAGCACACAGGAGCAAAGACAAGCAGCGCAGCTTGATGCGTAGTAAAAAAAATAATAAATAGACAACTGGTCGACCTCATTAGAAATAAAAACCCAAAAGATTAGATAGACAAACAAACAAACACATAAATGTGGAGAGAAGGGCAGTGCGCGCAGGAGCAAAGGTAAACAGCAGACAGACCTGAATCCTTATCTTTACAAGGTCGACCTCAGAACTTTGTTCAGTTTGTCTCGGTGACGGATAATGGAAGGAAGGGCAGGCAACTGGTCGACTTCATTTAAATAAACAAATAAAAACTAAGATAAACTCTCAGGAATAGATAAATAATAACAAACAAATTGTAAAGTGGACAAAGCGAGAGAGCGCGAATGCACTCAAGCAAACACAAACAGCACAGCACGATGCGTATTTTTTTTTAAATTGACAAAATAAATCAAAAATAAATCAAAAATAAAAATAAGTGTAAAAGGCGAGAGTGCGCGAGCACACAGGAGCAAAGACAAGCAGCGCAGCTTGATGCGTAGTAAAAAAAAATAATAAATAGACAACTGGTCGACCTCATTAGAAATAAAAACCCAAAAGATTAGATAGACAAACAAACAAACACATAAATGTGGAGAGAAGGGCAGTGCGCGCAGGAGCAAAGGTAAACAGCAGACAGACCTGAATCCTTATCTTTACAAGGTCGACCTCAGAAATTTGTTCAGTTTGTCTCAGTGACGGATAATGGAAGGAAGGGCAGGCAACTGGTCGACTTCATTTAAATAAACAAATAAAATTAAGATAAACTCTCAGGAATAGATAAATAATAACAAAAAAATTGTAAAGTGGAGAAAGCGAGAGCGCGCGAATGCACTCAAGCGAACACAAACAGCACAGCACGATGCGTATTTTTTTTAAAAATTGACAAAATAAATCAAAAATAAATCAAAAATAAAAATAAGTGGAAAAGGCGAGAGTGCGCGAGCACACAGGAGCAAAGACAAGCAGCGCAGCTTGATGCGTAGTAAAAAAAATAATAAATAGACAACTGGTCGACCTCATTAGAAATAAAAACCCAAAAGATTAGATAGACAAACAAACAAACACATAAATGTGGAGAGAAGGGCAGTGTGCGCAGGAGTAAAGGTAAACAGCAGACAGACCTGAATCCTTATCTTTACAAGGTCGACCTCAGAACGTTGTTCAGTTTGTCTCGGTGACGGATAATGGAAGGAAGGGCAGGCAACTGGTCGACTTCATTTAAATAAACAAATAAAAAATAAGATAAACTCTCAGGAATAGATAAATAATAACAAAAAAATTGTAAAGTGGAGAAAGCGAGAGCGCGCGAATGCACTCAAGCAAACACAAACAGCACAGCACGATGCGTATTTTTTTTAAATTGACAAAATAAATAAAAAATAAATCAAAAATAAAAATAAGTGGAAAAGGCGAGAGTGCGCGAGCACACAGGAGCAAAGACAAGCAGCGCAGCTTGATGCGTAGTAAAAAAAAAAATAAATAGACAACTGGTCGACCTCATTAGAAATAAAAACCCAAAAGATTAGATAGACAAACAAACAAACACATAAATGTGGAGAGAAGGGCAGTGCGCGCAGGAGCAAAGGTAAACAGCAGACAGACCTGAATCGTTATCTTTACAAGGTCGACCTCAGAACTTTGTTCAGTTTGTCTCGGTGACGGATAATGGAAGGAAGGGCAGGCAACTGGTCGACTTCATTTAAATAAACAAATAAAAAATAAGATAAACTCTCAGGAAGAGATAAATAATAACAAAAAAATTGTAAAGTGGAGAAAGCGAGAGCGCCCGAATGCACTCAAGCGAACACAAACAGCACAGCACGATGCGTATTTTTTTTTAAATTGACAAAATAAATCAAAAATAAAAATAAGTGGAAAAGGCGACAGTGCGCGAGCACACAGATGCAAAGACAAGCAGCGCAGCTTGATGCGTAGTAAAAAAAATAATAAATAGACAACTGGTCGACCTCATTAGAAATAAAAACCCAAAAGATTATATAGACAAACAAACAAACACATAAATGTGGAGAGAAGGGCAGTGCGCGCAGGAGCAAAGGTAAACTGCAGACAGACCTGAATCCTTATCTTTACAAGGTCGACCTCAGAACTTTGTTCAGTTTGTCTCGGTGACGGATAATGGAAGGAATGGCAGGCAACTGGTCGACTTCATTTAAATAAACAAATAAAAAATAAGATAAACTCTCAGGAATAGATAAATAATAACAAACAAATTGTAAAGTGGAAAAAGCGAGAGCGCGCGAATGCACGAAAGCAAACACAAACAGCACAGCACGATGCGTATTTTTTTTTTAAATTGACAAAATAAATCAAAAATAAATCAAAAATAAAAATAAGTGGAAAAGGCGAGAGTGCGCGAGCACACAGGAGCAAAGACAAGCAGCGCAGCTTGATGCGTAGTAAAAAAAATAATAAATAGACAACTGGTCGACCTCATTAGAAATAAAAACCCAAAAGATTAGATAGACAAACAAACAAACACATAAATGTGGAGAGAAGGGCAGTGCGCGCAGGAGCAAAGGTAAACAGCAGACAGACCTGAATCCTTATCTTTACAAGGTCGACCTCAGAACTTTGTTCAGTTTGTCTCGGTGACGGATAATGGAAGGAAGGGCAGGCAAGTGGTCGACTTCATTTAAATAAACAAATAAAAAATAAGATAAACTCTCAGGAATAGATAAATAATAACAAAAAAATTGTAAAGTGGAGAAAGCGAGAGCGCGCGAATGCACTCAAGCAAACACAAACAGCACAGCACGATGCGTATTTTTTTTTGAAATGGACAAAATAAATCAAAAATAAATCAAAAATAAAAATAAGTGGAAAAGGCGAGAGTGCGGGAGCACACAGGAGCAAAGACAAGCAGCGCAGCTTGATGCGTATTAAAAAAAATAATAAATAGACAACTGGTCCACCTCATTAGAAATAAAAACCCAAAAGATTAGATAGACAAACAAACAAACACATAAATGTGGAGAGAAGGGCAGTGCGGGCAGGAGCAAAGGTAAACAGAAGACAGACGTGAATCCTTATCTTTACAAGGTCGACCTCAGAACTTTGTTCAGTTTGTCTCGGTGACGGATAATGGAAGGAAGGGCAGGCAACTGGTCGACTTCATTTAAATAAACAAATAAAAACTAAGATAAACTCTCAGGAATAGATAAATAATAACAAAAAAATTGTAAAGTGGAGAAAGCGAGAGCGCGCGAATGCACTCAAGCAAACACAAACAGCACAACACGATGCGTATTTTTTTTAAATTGACAAAATAAATCAAAAATAAATCAAAAATAAAAATAAGTGGAAAAGGCGAGAGTGCGCGAGCACACAGGAGCAAAGACAAGCAGCGCAGCTTGATGCGAAGTAAAAAAAATAATAAATAGACAACTGGTCGACCTCATTAGAAATAAAAACCCAAAAGATTAGATAGACAAACAAACAAACACATAAATGTGGAGAGAAGGGCAGTGCGCGCAGGAGCAAAGGTAAACAGCAGACAGACCTGAATCCTTATCTTTACAAGGTCGACCTCAGAACTTTGTTCAGTTTGCCTCGGTGACGGATAATGGAAGGAAGGGCAGGCAACTGGTCGACTTCATTTAAATAAACAAATAAAAAATAAGATAAACTCTCAGGAATAGATAAATAATATCAAAAAAATTGTAAAGTGGAGAAAGCGAGAGCGCCCGAAAGCACTCAAGCGAACACAAACATCACAGCACGATGCGTATTTTTTTTAAATTGACAAAATAAATCAAAAATAAAAATAAGTGGAAAAGGCGAGATTGCGCGAGCACACAGGAGCAAAGACAAGCAGCGCAGCTTGATGCGTAGTAAAAAAAATAATAAATAGACAACTGGTCGACCTCATTAGAAATAAAAACCCAAAAGATTAGATAGACAAACAAACAAACACATAAATGTGGAGAGAACGGCAATGCGCGCAGGAGCAAAGGTAAAAAGCAGACAGACCTGAATCCTTATCTTTAAAAGGTCGACCTCAGAACTTTGTTCAGTTTGTCTCGGTGACGGATAATGGAAGGAAGGGCAGGCAACTGGTCGACTTCATTTAAATAAACAAATAAAAAATAAGAAAAACTCTCAGGAATAGATAAATAATAACAAGAAAATTGTAAAGTGGAGAAAGCGAGAGCGCGCGAATGCACTCAGGCAAACACAAACAGCACAGCACGATGCGTATTTTTTTTAAATTGACAAAATAAATCAAAAATAAAAATAAGTGGAAAAGGCGAGAGTGCGCGAGCACACAGGAGCAAAGACAAGCAGCGCAGCTTGATGCGTCGTAAAAAAATAATAAATAGACAACTGGTCGACCTCATTTGAAATAAAAACCCAAAAGATTAGATAGACAAACAAACAAACACATAAATGTGGAGAGAAGGGCAGTGCGCGCAGGAGCAAAGGTAAACAGCAGACAGACCTGAATCCTTATCTTTACAAGGTCGACCTCAGAACTTTGTTCAGTTTGTCTCGGTGACGGATAATGGAAGGAAGGGCAGACAACTGGTCGACTTCATTTAAATAAACAAATAAAAAATAAGATAAATTCTCAGGAATAGATAAATAATAACAAAAAAATTGTAAAGTGGAGAAAGCGAGAGCGCGCGAATGCACTCAAGCAAACACAAACAGCACAGCACGATGCGTATTTTTTTTTAAATTGACAAAATAAATCAAAAATAAATCAAAAATAAAAATAAGTGGAAAAGGCGAGAGTACGCGGGCACACAGGAGCAAAGACAAGCAGCGCAGCTTGATGAGTAGTAAAAAAAATAATAAATAGACAACTGGTCGACCTCATTAGAAATAAAAACCCAAAAGATTAGATAGACAAACAAACACATAAATGTGGAGAGAAGGGCAGTGCGCGCAGGAGCAAAGGTAAACAGCAGACAGATCTGAATCCTTATATTTACAAGGTCGACCTCAGAACTTTGTTCAGTTTGTCTCGGTGACGGATAATGGAAGGAAGGGCAGGCAACTGGTCGACTTCATTTAAATAAACAAATAAAAAATAAGATAAACTCTCAGGAATAGAAAAAAATAACAAAAAAAATGTAAAGTGGAGAAAGCGAGAGCGCGCGAATGCACTCAAGCAAACACAAACAGCAGAGCACGATGCGTATTTTTTTTAATTGACAAAATAAATCAAAAATAAATCAAAAATAAAAATAAGTGGAAAAGGCGAGAGTGCGCGAGCACACAGGAGCAAAGACAAGCAGCGCAGCTTGATGCGTAGTAAAAAAAATAATAAATAGACAACTGGTCGACCTCATTAGAAATAAAAACCCAAAAGATTAGATAGACAAACAAACAAACACATAAATGTGGAGAGAAGGGCAGTGCGCGCAGGAGCAAAGATAAACAGCAGACAGACCTGAATCCTTATCTTTACAAGGTCGACCTCAGAACTTTGTTCAGTTTGTCTCGGTGACGGATAATGGAAGGAAGGGCAGGCAACTAGTCGACTTCATTTAAATAAACAAATAAAAAATAAGATAAACTCTCAGGAATAGATAAATAATAACAAAAAAAATTGTAAAGTGGAGAAAGCGAGAGCGCGCGAATGCACTCAAGCAAACACAAACAGCACAGCACGATGCGTATTTTTTTTAAATTGACAAAATAAATCAAAAATAAATCAAAAATAAAAATAAGTGGAAAAGGCGAGAGTGCGTGAGCACACAGCAGCAAAGACAAGCAGCGCAGCTTGATGCGTAGTAAAAAAAAATAATAAATAGACAACTGGTCGACCTCATTAGAAATAAAAACCCAAAGGATTAGATAGACAAACAAACAAACACATAAATGTGGAGAGAAGGGCAGTGCGCGCAGGAGCAAAGGGAAACAGAAGACAGACGTGAATCCTTATCTTTACAAGGTCGACCTCAGAACTTTGTTCAGTTTGTCTCGGTGAGGGATAATGGAAGGAAGGGCAGGCAACTGGTCGACTTCATTTAAATAAACAAATAAAAAATAAGATAAACTCTCAGGAATAGATAAATAATAACAAAAAAATTGTAAAGTGGAGAAAGCGAGAGCGCGCGAATGCACTCAAGCAAACACAAACAGCACAGCACGATGCGTATTTTTTTTTAAATTGACAAAATAAATCAAAAATAAAAATAAGTGGAAAAGGCGAGAGTGCGCGAGCACACAGGAGTAAAGACAAGCAGCGCAGCTTGATCAGCTTGATCCGTAGTAAAAAAAATAATAAATAGACAACTGGTCGACCTCATTAGAAATAAAAACCCAAAAGATTAGATAGACAAACAAACAAACACATAAATGTGGAGAGAAGGGCAGTGCGCGCAGGAGCAAAGGTAAAGAGCAGACAGACCTGAATCCTTATCTTTACAAGGTCGACCTCAGAACTTTGTTCAGTTTGTCTCGGTGACGGATAATGGAAGTAAGGGCAGGCAACTGGTCGCCTGCATTTAAATAAACAAATAAAAAATAAGATAAACTCTCAAGAATAGATAAATAATAACAAAAAAATTGTAAAGTGGAGAAAGCGAGAGCGCGCGAATGCACTCAAGCAAACACAAACAGCACTGCACGATGCGTATTTTTTTTTAAATGGACAAAATAAATCAAAAATAAAAATAAGTGGAAAAGGCGAGAGTGCGCGAGCACACAGGAGCAAAGACAAGCAGCGCAGCTTGATGCGTAGTAAAAAAAATAATAAATAGACAACTGGTCGACCTCATTAGAAATAAAAACCCAAAAGATTAGATAGACAAACAAACAAACACATAAATGTGGACAGAAGGGCAGTGTGGGCAGGAGCAAAGGTAAACAGCAGACAGACCTGAATCCTTATCTTTACAAGGTCGACCTCAGAACTTTGTTCAGATTGTCTCGGTCACGGATAATGGAAGGAAGGGCAGGCAACTGGTCGACTTCATTTAAATAAACAAATAAAAAATAAGATAAACTCTCAGGAATAGATAAATAATAACAAAAAGATTGTAAAGTGGAGAAAGCGAGAGCGCGCGAATGCACTCAAGCAAACACAAACAGCACAGCACGATGCGTATTTTTTTTAAATTGACAAAATAAATCAAAAATAAATCAAAAATAAAAATAAGTGGAAAAGGCGAGAGTGCGCGAGCACACCGGAGCAAAGACAAGCAGCGCAGCTTGATGCGTAGTAAAAAAATAATAAATAGACAACTGGTCGACCTCATTAGAAATAAAAACCCAAAAGATTAGATAGACAAACAAACAAACACATAAATGTGGAGAGAAGGGCAGTGCGCGCAGGAGCAAAGGTAAACAGCAGACAGACCTGAATCCTTATCTTTACAAGGTCGACCTCAGAACTTTGTCCAGTTTGTCCGGGTGACGGATAATGGAAGGAAAGGCAGGCAACTGGTCGAATTCATTTAAATAAACAAATAAAAAATAAGATAAACCCTCAGGAATAGATAAATAATAACAAAAAAATTGTAAAGTGGAGAAAGCGAGAGCGCGCGAATGCACTCAAGCAAACACAAACAGCACAGCACGATGCGTATTTTTTTTAAATTAACAAAATAAATAAAAAATAAATCAAAAATAAAAATAAGTGGAAAAGGCGAGAGTGCGCGAGCACACAGGAGCAAAGACAAGCAGCGCAGCTTGATGCGTAGTAAAAAAAATAATAAATAGACAACTGGTCGACCTCATTAGAAATAAAAACCCAAAAGATTAGATAGACAAACAAACAAACACATAAATGTGGAGAGAACGGCAATGCGCGCAGGAGCAAAGGTAAAAAGCAGACAGACCTGAATCCTTATCTTTAAAAGGTCGACCTCAGAACTTTGTTCAGTTTGTCTCGGTGACGGATAATGGAAGGAAGGGCAGGCAACTGGTCGACTTCATTTAAATAAACAAATAAAAAATAAGAAAAACTCTCAGGAATAGATAAATAATAACAAGAAAATTGTAAAGTGGAGAAAGCGAGAGCGCGCGAATGCACTCAGGCAAACACAAACAGCACAGCACGATGCGTATTTTTTTTAAATTGACAAAATAAATCAAAAATAAATCAAAAATAAAAATAAGTGGAAAAGGCGAGAGTGCGCGAGCACACAGGAGCAAAGACAAGCAGCGCAGCTTGATGCGTCGTAAAAAAATAATAAATAGACAACTGGTCGACCTCATTTGAAATAAAAACCCAAAAGATTAGATAGACAAACAAACAAACACATAAATGTGGAGAGAAGGGCAGTGCGCGCAGGAGCAAAGGTAAACAGCAGACAGACCTGAATCCTTATCTTTACAAGGTCGACCTCAGAACTTTGTTCAGTTTGTCTCGATGACGGATAATGGAAGGAAGGGCAGGCAACTGGTCGACTTCATTTAAATAAACAAATAAAAAATAAGATAAACTCTCAGGAATAGATAAATAATAACAAAAAAATTGTAAAGTGGAGAAAGCGAGAGCGCGCGAATGCACTCAAGCAAACACAAACAGCACAGCACGATGCGTATTTTTTTTTAAATTGACAAAATAAATCAAAAATAAATCAAAAATAAAAATAAGTGGAAAAGGCTAGAGTACGCGGGCACACAGGAGAAAAGACAAGCAGCGCAGCTTGATGAGTAGTAAAAAAAATAATAAATAGACAACTGGTCGACCTCATTAGAAATAAAAACCCAAAAGATTAGATAGACAAACAAACACATAAATGTGGAGAGAAGGGCAGTGCGCGCAGGAGCAAAGGTAAACAGCAGACAGATCTGAATCCTTATATTTACAAGGTCGACCTCAGAACTTTGTTCAGTTTGTCTCGGTGACGGATAATGGAAGGAAGGGCAGGCAACTGGTCGACTTCATTTAAATAAACAAATAAAAAATAAGATAAACTCTCAGGAATAGAAAAAAATAACAAAAAAAATGTAAAGTGGAGAAAGCGAGAGCGCGCGAATGCACTCAAGCAAACACAAACAGCACAGCACGATGCGTATTTTTTTTAATTGACAAAATAAATCAAAAATAAATCAAAAATAAAAATAAGTGGAAAAGGCGAGAGTGCGCGAGCACACAGGAGCAAAGACAAGCAGCGCAGCTTGATGCGTAGTAAAAAAAATAATAAATACACAACTGGTCGACCTCATTAGAAATAAAAACCCAAAAGATTAGATAGACAAACAAACAAACACATAAATGTGGAGAGAAGGGCAGTGCGCGCAGGAGCAAAGGTAAACAGCAGACAGACCTGAATCCTTATCATTACAAGGTCGACCTAAGAACTTTGTTCAGTTTGTCTCGGTGACGGATAATGGAAGGAAGGGCAGGCAACTGGTCGACTTCATTTAAATAACAAATAAAAAATAAGATAAACTCTCAGGAATAGATAAATAATAACAAAAAAATTGTAAAGTGGAGAAAGCGAGAGCGCGTGAATGCACTCAAGCAAACACAAACAGCACAGCACGATGCGTATTTTTATTAAAAATTGACAAAATAAATCAAAAATAAATCAAAAATAAAAATAAGTGGAAAAGGCGAGTGTGCGCGAGCACACAGGAGCAAAGACAAGCAGCGCAGCTTGATGCGTAGTAAAAAAAATAATAAATAGACAACTGGTCGACCTCATTAGAAATAAAAACCCAAAAGATTAGATAGCCAAACAAACAAACACATAAATGTGGAGAGAAGGGCAGTGCGCGCAAAGATAAACAGCAGACAGACCTGAATCCTTATCTTTACAAGGTCGACCTCAGAACTTTGTTCAGTTTGTCTCGGTGACGGATAATGGAAGGAAGGGCAGGCAACTAGTCGACTTCATTTAAATAAACAAATAAAAAATAAGATAAACTCTCAGGAATAGATAAATAATAACAAAAAAAATTGTAAAGTGGAGAAAGCGAGAGCGCGCGAATGCACTCAAGCAAACACAAACAGCACAGCACGATGCGTATTTTTTTTTAAATTGACAAAATAAATCAAAAATAAATCAAAAATAAAAATAAGTGGAAAAGGCGAGAGTGCGTGAGCACACAGCAGCAAAGACAAGCAGCGCAGCTTGATGCGTAGTAAAAAAAAATAATAAATAGACAACTGGTCGACCTCATTAGAAATAAAAACCCAAAGGATTAGATAGACAAACAAACAAACACATAAATGTGGAGAGAAGGGCAGTGCGCGCAGGAGCAAAGGTAAACAGCAGACAGACCTGAATCCTTATCTTTACAAGGTCGACCTCAGAACTTTGTTCAGTTTGTCTAGGTGACGGATAATGGAAGGAAGGGCAGGCAACTGGTCGACTTCATTTAAATAAACAAATAAAAAATAAGATAAACTCTCAGGAATAGATAAATAATAACAAAAAATTTGTAAAGTGGAGAAAGCGAGAGCGCGCGAATGCACTCACGCCAACACAAACAGCACAGCACGATGCGTATTTTTTTTAAAATTGACAAAATAAATCAAAAATAAATAAAAAATAAAAATAAGTGGAAAAGGCGAGAGTGCGCGAGCACACAGGAGCAAAGACAAGCAGCGCAGCTTGATGCGTAGTAAAAAAAATAATAAATAGACAACTGGTCAACCTCATTAGAAATAAAACCCCAAAAGATTAGATAGACAAACAAACAAACACATAAATGTGGAGAGAAGGGCAGTGCGCGCAGGAGCAAAGGTAAACAGCAGACAGACCTGAATCCTTATCTTTACAAGGTCGACCTCAGAACTTTTTACAGTTTGTCTCGGTGACGGATAATGGAAGGAAGGGCAAGCAACTGGTCGACTTCATTTAAATAAACAAATAAAAAATAAGATAAACTCTCAGGAATAGATAAATAATAACAAAAAATTTGTAAAGTGGAGAAAGCGAGGAGCGCGCGAATGCATTCAAGCAAACACAAACAGCACAGCACGATGCGTATTTTTTTTAAAATTGACAAAATAAATCAAAAATAAATCAAAAATAAAAATAAGTGGACAAGGCGAG
>NW_025957670.1:0-27075 GCF_023159225.1 Perognathus longimembris pacificus
CGCTGCTTGTTTTTGCTCCTGTGTGCTCGCGCACTCTCGCCTTTTCCACTTATTTTTATTTTTGATTTATTTTTGATTTATTTTGTCAATTTAAAAAAAAATACGCATCATGCGGTGCTGTTTGTGTTTGCTGGAGTGCATTCGCGCGCTCTCGCTTTCTCCACTTTACAATTTTTTTGTTATTATTTATCTATTCCTGAGAGTTTATCTTATTTTTTTATTTGTTTATTTAAATGAAGTCGACCAGTTGCCTGCCCTTCCTTCCATTATCCGTCACCGAGACAAACTGAACAAAGTTCTGAGGTCGACCTTGTAAAGATAAGGATTCAGGTCTGTCTGCTGTTTACCTTTGCTCCTGCCCGCACTGCCCTTCTCTCCACATTTATGTGTTTGTTTGTTTGTCTATCTAATCTTTTGGGTTTTTATTTCTAATGAGGTCTACCAGTTGTCTATTTATTATTTTTTTTACTACGCATCAAGCTGCGCTGCTTGTCTTTGCTCCTGTGTGCTCAGGCACTCTCGCCTTTTCCACTTATTTTTATTTTTGATTTATTTTTGATATATTTTGTCAATTTAAAAAAAAAATAGGCATCGTGCTGTGCTGTTTGTGTTTGCTTGAGTGCATTCGCGTGCTCTAGCTTTCTCCACTTTACAATGTTTTTGTTATTATTTATCTATTTCTGAGAGTTTATCTTATTTTTTATTTGTTTATTTAAATGAAGTCGACCAGTTGCCTGCCCTTCCTTCCATTATCCGTCACCGAGACTAACTGAACAAAGTTCTGAGGTCGACCTTGTAAAGATAAGGATTCAGGTCTGTCTGCTGTTTACCTTAGCTTCTGCGCGCACTGCCCTTCTCTCCACATTTATGTGTTTGTTTGTTTGTCTATCTGATCTTTTGGGTTTTTATTTCTAATGAGGTCGACCAGTTGTCTATTTATTATTTTTTTTACTACGCATCAAGCTGCGCTGCTTGTCTTTGCTCCTGTGTGCTCGCGCACTCTCGCCTTTTCCACTTATTTTTATTTTTGATTTATTTTTGATTTATTTTGTCAATTTAAAAAAAAAATACGCATCGTGCTGTGCTGTTTGTGTTTGCTTGAGTGCATTCGCGCGCTCTCGCTTTCTCCACTTTACAATTTTTTTGTTATTATTTATCTATTTCCTGAGAGTTTATCTTATTTTTTATTTGTTTATTTAAATGAAGTCGACCAGTTGCCTGCCCTTCCTGTGTACTCCCGCACTCTCGCCTTTTCCACTTATTTTTATTTTTGATTTATTTTTGATTTATTTTGTCAGTTTTAAAAAAAAATAGGCATCGTGCTGTGCTGTTTGTGTTTGCTTGAGTGCATTCGCGTGCTCTCGCTTTCTCCACTTTACAATTTTTTTGTTATTATTTATCTATTCCTGAGAGTTTATCTTATTTTTTATTTGTTTATTTAAATGAAGTCGACCAGTTGCCTGCCCTTCCTTCCATTATCCGTCACCGAGACTAACTGAACAAAGTTCTGAGGTCGACCTTGTAAAGATAAGGATTCAGGTCTGTCTGCTGTTTACCTTTGCTTCTGCGCGCACTGCCCTTCTCTCCACATTTATGTGTTTGTTTGTTTGTCCTATCTGATCTTTTGGGTTTTTATTTCTAATGAGGTCGACCAGTTGTCTATTTATATTTTTTTTTACTACGCATCAAGCTGCGCTGCTTGTGTTTGCTCCTGTGTGCTCGCGCACTCTCGTCTTTTCCACTTATTTTTATTTTTGATTTATTTTTGATTTATTTTGTCAATTTAAAAAAAAATAAGCATCGTGCTGTGCTGTTTGTGTTTGCTTGAGTGCATTCGCGCGCTCCTCGCTTTCTCCACTTTACAATTTTTTTATTATTTATCTATTCCTAAGAGTTTATCTTATTTTTTATTTGTTTATTTAAATGAAGTCGACCAGTTGCCTGCCCTTCCGTCCATCATCCATCACCGAGACAAACTGAACAAAATTCTGAGGTCGACCTTGTAAAGATAAGGATTCAGGTCTGTCTGCTGTTTACCTTTGCTCCTGCCCGCACTGCCCTTCTCACCACATTTATGTGTTTGTTTGTTTGTCTATCTAATCTTTTGGGTTTTTATTTCTAATGAGGTCGACCAAGTTGTCTATTTATTATTTTTTTTACTACGCATCAAGCTGCGCTGCTTGTCTTTGCTCCTGTGTGCTCGCGCACTCTCGTCTTTTCCACTTATTTTTATTTTTGATTTATTTTATCAATTTTAAAAAAAAAATAGGCATCGTGCTGTGCTGTTTGTGTTTGCTTGAGTGCATTCGCGCGCTCTCGCTTTCTCCACTTTACAATTTTTTTGTTATTATTTATCTATTCCTGAGAGTTTATCTTATTTTTTATTTGTTTATTTAAATGAAGTCGACCAGTTGCCTGCCCTTCCTTCCATTATCCGTCACCGAGACAAACTGAATAAAGTTCTGAGGTCGACCTTGTAAAGATAAGGATTCAGGTCTGTCTGCTGTTTACCTTTGCTACTGCGCGCACTGCCCTTCTCTCCAAATTTATGTGTTTGTTTGTTTGTCTATCTAATCTTTTGGGTTTTTATTTCTAATGAGGTCGACCAGTTGTCTATTTATTATTTTTTTTTACTACGCATCAAGCTGCGATGCTTGTCTTTGCTCCTGTGTGCTCGCGCACTCTCGCCTTTTCCACTTATTTTTATTTTTGATTTATTTTTGATTTATTTTGTCAATTTTTTAAAAAAATACGCATCGTGCTGTGCTGTTGTGTTTGCTTGAGTGCATTCGCGCGCTCTCCGCTTTCTCCACTTTACAATTTTTTTGTTATTATTTATCTATTCCTGAGAGTTTATCTTATTTTTTATTTGTTTATTTAAATGAAGTCGACCAGTTGCCTGCCCTTCCTTCCATTATCAGTCTCCGAGACAAACTGAACAAAGTTCTGAGGTCGACCTTGTAAAGATAAGGATCCAGGTCTGTCTGCTGTTTACCTTTGCTCCTGCGCGCACTGCCCTTCTCTCCACATTTATGTGTTTGTTTGTTTGTCTACCTAATCTTTTGGGTTTTTATTTCTAATGAGGTCGACCAGTTGTCTATTTATTATTTTTTTTACTACGCATCAAGCTGCGCTGCTTGTCTTTGCTCCTGTGTGCTCGCGCACCTCTCGCCTTTTCCACTTATTTTTATTTTTGATTTATTTTGTCAATTTAAAAAAAAATACGCATCGTGCTGTGCTGTTTGTGTTTGCTTGAGTGCATTCGCGCGCTCTCGCTTTCTCCACTTTACAATTTTTTTGTTATTATTTATCTATTCCTGAGAGTTTATCTTATTTTTTATTTGTTTATTTAAATGAAGTCGACCAGTTGCCTGCCCTTCCTTCCATTATCCGTCACCGCGACAAACTGAATAAAGTTCTGAGGTCGACTTTGTAAAGATAAGGATTCAGGTCTGTCTGCTGTTTACCTTTGCTACTGCGCGCACTGCCCTTCTCTCCAAATTTATGTGTTTGTTTGTTTGTCTATCTAATCTTTTGGGTTTTTATTTCTAATGAGGTCTACCAGTTGTCTATTTATTATTTTTTTTACTACGCATCAAGCTGCGCTGCTTGTCTTTGCTCCTGTGTGCTCGCGCACTCTCGCCTTTTCCACTTATTTTTATTTTTGATTTATTTTTGATATATTTTGTCAATTTAAAAAAAAAAATAGGCATCGTGCTGTGCTGTTTGTGTTTGCTTGAGTGCATTCGCGTGCTCTAGCTTTCTCCACTTTACAATGTTTTTGTTATTATTTATCTATTCCTGAGAGTTTATCTTATTTTTTATTTGTTTATTTAAATGAAGTCGACCAGTTGCCTGCCCTTCCTTCCATTATCCGTCACCGAGACTAACTGAACAAAGTTCTGAGGTCGACCTTGTAAAGATAAGGATTCAGGTCTGTCTGCTGTTTACCTTTGCTTCTGCGCGCACTGCCCTTCTCTCCACATTTATGTGTTTGTTTGTTTGTCTATCGGATCTTTTGGGTTTTTATTTCTAATGAGGTCGACCAGTTGTCTATTTATTATTTTTTTTACTACGCATCAAGCTGCGCTGCTTGTCTTTGCTCCTGTGTGCTCGCGCACTCTCGCCTTTTCCACTTATTTTTATTTTTGATTTATTTTTGATTTATTTTGTCAATTTAAAAAAAAAATACGCATCGTGCTGTGCTGTTTGTGTTTGCTTGAGTGCATTCGCGCGCTTCTCGCTTTCTCCACTTTACAATTTTTTTGTTATTATTTATCTATTCCTGAGAGTTTATCTTATTTTTTATTTGTTTATTTAAATGAAGTCGACCAGCTTGCCTGCCCTTCCTGTGTACTCCCGCACTCTCGCCTTTTCCACTTATTTTTATTTTTGATTTATTTTTGATTTATTTTGTCAGTTTTAAAAAAAAATAGGCATCGTGCTGTGCTGTTTGTGTTTGCTTGAGTGCATTCGCGCGCTCTCGCTTTCTCCACTTTACAATTTTTTTGTTATTATTTATCTATTCCTGAGAGTTTATCTTATTTTTTATTTGTTTATTTAAATGAAGTCGACCAGTTGCCTGCCCTTCCTTCCATTATCCGTCACCGAGACAAACTGAATAAAGTTCTGAGGTCGACCTTGTAAAGATAAGGATTCAGGTCTGTCTGCTGTTTACCTTTGCTACTGCGCGCACTGCCCTTCTCTCCAAATTTATGTGTTTGTTTGTTTGTCTATCTAATCTTTTGGGTTTTTATTTCTAATGAGGTCGACCAGTTGTCTATTTATTATTTTTTTTACTACGCATCAAGCTGCGATGCTTGTCTTTGCTCCTGTGTGCTCGCGCACTCTCGCCTTTTCCACTTATTTTTATTTTTGATTTATTTTTGATTTATTTTGTCAATTTAAAAAAAAATACGCATCGTGCTGTGCTGTTTGTGTTTGCTTGAGTGCATTCGCGCGCTCTCGCTTTCTCCACTTTACAATTTTTTTTATTATTTATCTATTCCTGAGAGTTTATCTTATTTTTTATTTGTTTATTTAAATGAAGGTCGACCAGTTGCCTGCCCTTCCTTCCATTATCCGTCACCGAGACAAACTGAATAAAGTTCTGAGGTCGACCTTGTAAAGGTAAGGATTCAGGTCTGTCTGCTGTTTACCTTTGCTACTGCGCGCACTGCCCCTTCTCTCCAAATTTATGTGTTTGTTTGTTTGTCTGTCTAATCTTTTGGGTTTTTATTTCTAATGAGGTCGACCAGTTGTCTATTTATTATTTTTTTTACTACGCATCAAGCTGCGCTGCTTGTCTTTGCTCCTGTGTGCTCCCGCACTCTCGCCTTTTCCACTTATTTTTATTTTTGATTTATTTTTGATTTATTTTGTCAATTTAAAAAAAATACGCTTCGTGCTGTGCTGTTTGTGTTTGCTTGAGTGCATTCGCGCGCTCTCGCTTTCTCCACTTTACAATTTTTTGTTATTATTTATCTATTCCTGAGAGTTTATCTTATTTTTTATTTGTTTATTTAAATGAAGTCGACCAGTTGCCTGCCCTTCCGTCCATTATCCATCACCGAGACAAACTGAACAAAATTATGAGGTCGACCTTGTAAAGATAAGGATTCAGGTCTGTCTGCTGTTTACCTTTGCTCCTGCCCCGCACTGCCCTTCTCTCCACATTTATGTGTTTGTTTGTTTGTCTATCTAATCTTTTGGGTTTTTATTTCTAATGAGGTCGACCAGTTGTCTATTTATTATTTTTTTTACTACGCATCAAGCTGCGCTGCTTGTCTTTGCTCCTGTGTGCTCGCTCACTCTCGCCTTTTTCCACTTATTTTTATTTTTGATTCATTTTTGATTTATTTTGTCAATTTAAAAAAAATACGCATCGTGCTGTGCTGTTTGTGTTTGCTTGAGTGCATTCGCGCGCTCTCGCTTTCTCCACTTTACATTTTTTTTGTTATTATTTATCTATTCCTGAGAGTTTATCTTATTTTTTATTTGTTTATTTAAATGAAGTCGACCAGTTGCCTGCCCTTCCTTCCATTATCCGTCACCGAGACAAACTGAACAAAGTTCTGAGGTCGACCTTGTAAAGATGAGGATTCAGGTCGGTCTGCTGTTTACCTTTGCTCCTGCCCGCACTGCCCTTCTCTCCACATTTATGTGTTTGTTTGTTTGTCTATCTAATCTTTTGGGTTTTTATTTCTAGTGAGGTCGACCAGTTGCCTATTTATTATTTTTTTTACTACGCATCAAGCTGCGCTGCTTGTCTTTGCTCCTGTGTGCTAGCGCACTCTCGCCTTTTCAACTTATTTTTATTTTTGATTTATTTTTGATTTATTTTGTCAATTTAAAAAAAATACGCATCGTGCTGTGCTGTTTGTGTTTGCTTGAGTGCATTCGCGCGCCTCTCGCATTCTCCACTTTACAATTTTTTTGTTATTATTTATCTATTCCTGAGAGTTTATCTTATTTTTTATTTGTTTATTTAAATGAAGTTAACCAGTTGCCTGCCCTTCCTTCCATTATCCGTCACCGAGACAAACTGAACAAAGTTCTGAGGTCGACCTTGTAAAGATAAGGATTCAGGTCTGTCTGCTGTTTACCTTTGCTCCTGCGCGCACTGCCCTTCTCTCCACATTTATGTGTTTGTTTGTTTGTATATCTAATCTTTTGGGTTTTTATTTCTAATGAGGTCGACCAGTTGTCTATTTATTATTTTTTTTACTACGCATCAAGCTGCGCTGCTTGTCTTTGCTCCTGTGTGCTCGCGCACTCTCGTCTTTTCCACTTATTTTTATTTTTGATTTATATTGTCAATTTAAAAAAAATACGCATCTTGCTGTGCTGTTTGTGTTTGCTTGAATGCATTCGCGCGCTCTCGCTTTCTCCACTTTACAATTTTTTTGTTATTATTTATCTATTCCTGAGAGTTTATCTTATTTTTTATTTGTTTATTAAATGAAGTCGACCAGTTGCCTGCCCTTCCTTCCATTATCCGTCACCGCGACAAACTGAATAAAGTTCTGAGGTCGACCTTGTAAAGATAAGGATTCAGGTCTGTCTGCTGTTTACCGTTGCTACTGCGCGCACTGCCCTTCTCTCCAAATTTATGTGATTGTTTGTTTGTCTATCTAATCTTTTGGGTTTTTATTTCTAATGAGGTCGACCAGTTGTCTATTTATTATTTTTTTTTACTACGCATCAAGCTGCGCTGCTTGTCTTTGCTCCTGTGTGCTCGCGCACTCTCGCCTTTTCCACTTATTTTTATTTTTGATTTATTTTTGATATATTTTGTCAATTTTAAAAAAAAATAGGCATCGTGCTGTGCTGTTTGTGTTTGCTTGAGTGCATTCGCGTGCTCTCGCTTTCTCCACTTTACAATGTTTTTGTTATTATTTATCTATTCCTGAGAGTTTATCTTATTTTTTATTTGTTTATTTAAATGAAGTCGACCAGTTGCCTGCCCTTCCTTCCATTATCCGTCACCGAGACAAACTGAACAAAGTTCTGAGGTCGACCTTGTAAAGATAAGGATTCAGGTCTGTCTGCTGTTTACCTTTGCTTCTGCGCCCACTGCCCTTCTCTCCACATTTATGTGTTTGTTTGTTTGTCTATCTGATCTTTTGGGTTTTTATTTCTAATGAGGTCGACCAGTTGTCTATTTATTATTTTTTTTACTACGCATCAAGCTGCGCTGCTTGTCTTTGCTCCTGTGTGCTCGCGCACTCTCGTCTTTTCCACTTATTTTATTTTTGATTTATTTTGTCAATTTTAAAAAAAAATACGCATCGTGCTGTGCTGTTTGTGTTTGCTTGAGTGCATTCGCGCGCTCTCGCTTTCTCCACTTTACAATTTTTTTGTTATTATTTATCTATTCCTGAGAGTTTATCTTATTTTTTATTTGTTTATTTAAATGAAGTCGACCAGTTGCCTGCCCTTCCTTCCATTATCCGTCACCGAGACAAACTGAACAAAGTTCTGAGGTCGAACTTGTAAAGATGAGGATTCAGGTCTGTCTGCTGTTTACCTTTGCTCCTGCCCGCACTGCCCTTCTCTCCAAATTTATGTGTTTGTTTGTTTGTCTATCTAATCTTTTGGGTTTTTATTTCTAATGAGGTCGACCAGTTGTCTATTTATTATTTTTTTTACTACGCATCAAGCTGCGCTGCTTGTCTTTGCTCCTGTGTGCTCGCGCACTCTCGCCTTTTCCACTTATTTTTTATTTTTGATTTATTTTGGATTTATTTTTTCAATTTAAAAAAAAATACGCATCGTGCAGTGCTGTTTGTGTTTGCTTGAGTGCATTCGCGCGCTCTCGCTTTCTCCACTTTACAATTTTTTTGTTATTATTTATCTATTCCTGAGAGTTTATCTTATTTTTTATTTGTTTATTTAAATGAAGTCGACCAGTTGCCTGCCCTTCCGTCCATTATCCATCACCGAGACAAACTGAACAAAATTCTGAGGTCGACCTTGTAAAGATAAGGATTCAGGTCTGTCTGCTGTTTACCTTTGCTCCTGCCCGCACTGCCCTGCTCTCCACATTTATGTGTTTGTTTGTTTGTCTATCTAATCTTTTGGGTTTTTATTTCTAATGAGGTCGACCAGTTGTCTATTTATTATTTTTTTTACTACGCATCAAGCTGCGCTGCTTGTCTTTGCTCCTGTGTGCTCGCGCACTCTCGTCTTTTCCACTTATTTTTATTTTTGATTTATTTTGTCAATTTTAAAAAAAAATACGCATCGTGCTCTGCTGTTTGTGTTTGCTTGAGTGCATTCGCGCGCTCTCGCTTTCCTCCACTTTACAATTTTTTTGTTATTATTTATCTATTCCTGAGAGTTTATCTTATTTTTTATTTGTTTATTTAAATGAAGTCGACCAGTTGCCTGCCCTTCCTTCCATTATCCGTCACCGAGACAAACTGAATAAAGTTCTGAGGTCGACCTTGTAAAGATAAGGATTCAGGTCTGTCTGCTGTTTACCTTTGCTACTGCGCGCACTGCCCTTCTCTCCAAATTTATGTGTTTGTTTGTTTGTCTATCTAATCTTTTGGGTTTTTATTTCTAATGAGGTCGACCAGTTGTCTATTTATTATTTTTTTTACTACGCATCAAGCTGCGATGCTTGTCTTTTCTCCTGTGTGCTCGCGCACTCTCGCCTTTTCCACTTATTTTTATTTTGATTTATTTTTCATTTATTTTGTCAATTTAAAAAAAAATACGCATCATGCTGTGCTGTTTGTGTTTGCTTGAGTGCATTCGCGCGCTCTCGCTTTCTCCACTTTACAATTTTTTGTTATTATTTATCTATTCCTGAGAGTTTATCTTATTTTTTATTTGTTTATTTAAATGAAGTCGAAACAGTTGCCTGCCCTTCCTTCCATTACCCATCACCGAGACAAACTGAATAAAGTTCTGAGGTCGACCTTGTAAAGATAAGGATTCAGGTCCTGTCTGCTGTTTACCTTTGCTACTGCGCGCACTGCCCTTCTCTCCAAATTTATGTGTTTGTTTGTTTGTCTGTCTAATCTTTTGGGTTTTTATTTCTAATGAGATCGACCAGTTGTCTATTTATTATTTTTTTTACTACGCATCAAGCTGCGCTGCTTGTCTTTGCTCCTGTGTGCTCCCGCACTCTCGCCTTTTCCACTTATTTTTATTTTTGATTTATTTTTGATTTATTTTGTCAATTTAAAAAAAAATACGCATCGTGCTGTGCTGTTTGTGTTTGCTTGAGTGCATTCGCGCGCTCTCGCTTTCTCCACTTTACAATTTTTTTGTTATTATTTATCTATTCCTGAGAGTTTATCTTATTTTTTATTTGTTTATTTAAATGAAGTCGACCAGTTGCCTGCCCTTCCGTCCATTATCCATCACCGAGACAAACTGAACAAAATTATGAGGTCGACCTTGTAAAGATAAGGATTCAGGTCTGTCTGCTGTTTACCTTTGCTCCTGCCCGCACTGCCCTTCTCTCCACATTTATGTGTTTGTTTGTTTGTCTATCTAATCTTTTGGGTTTTTATTTCTAATGAGGTCGACCAGTTGTCTATTTATTATTTTTTTTACTACGCATCAAGCTGCGCTGCTTGTCTTTGCTCCTGTGTGCTCGCGCACTCTCGTCTTTTCCACTTATTTTTATTTTTGATTTATTTTGTCAATTTTAAAAAAAAATACGCATCGTGCTGTGCTGTTTGTGTTTGCTTGAATGCATTCGCGCGCTCTCGCTTTCTCCACTTTACAATTTTTTTGTTATTATTTATCTATTCCTGAGAGTTTATCTTATTTTTTATTTGTTTATTTAAATGAAGTCGACCAGTTGCCTGCCCTTCCTTCCATTATCCGTCACCGCGACAAACTGAATAAAGTTCTGAGGTCGACCTTGTAAAGATAAGGATTCAGGTCTGTCTGCTGTTTACCTTTGCTACTGCGCGCACTGCCCTTCTCTCCAAATTTATGTGTTTGTTTGTTTGTCTATCTAATCTTTTGGGTTTTTTTTCTAATGAGGTCGACCAGTTGTCTATTTATTATTTTTTTTACTACGCATCAAGCTGCGCTGCTTGTCTTTGCTCCTGTGTGCTCGCGCACTCTCGCCTTTTCCACTTATTTTTATTTTTGATTTATTTTTGATATATTTTGTCAATTTTAAAAAAAAATAGGCATCGTGCTGTGCTGTTTGTGTTTGCTTGAGTGCATTCGCGTGCTCTCGCTTTCTCCACTTTACAATGTTTTTGTTATTATTTATCTATTCCTGAGAGTTTATCTTATTTTTTATTTGTTTATTTAAATGAAGTCGACCAGTTGCCTGCCCTTCCTTCCATTATCCGTCACCGAGACTAACTGAACAAAGTTCTGAGGTCGACCTTGTAAAGATAAGGATTCAGGTCTGTCTGCTGTTTACCTTTGCTTCTGCGCGCACTACCCTTCTCTCCACATTTATGTGTTTGTTTGTTTGTCTATCTAATCTTTTGGGTTTTTATTTCTAATGAGGTCGACCAGTTGTCTATTTATTATTTTTTTTACTACGCATCAAGCTGCGCTGCTTGTCTTTGCTCCTGTGTGCTCGCGCACTCTCGCCTTTTCCACTTATTTTTATTTTTGATTTATTTTTGATATATTTTGTCAATTTTAAAAAAAAATAGGCATCGTGCTGTGCTGTTTGTGTTTGCTTGAGTGCATTCGCGTGCTCTCGCTTTCTCCACTTTACAATGTTTTTGTTATTATTTATCTATTCCTGAGAGTTTATCTTATTTTTTATTTGTTTATTTAAATGAAGTCGACCAGTTGCCTGCCTTCCTTCCATTATCCGTCACCGAGACTAACTGAACAAACTTCTGAGGTCGACCTTGTAAAGATAAGGATTCAGGTCTGTCTGCTGTTTACCTTTGCTTCTGCGCGCACTGCCCTTCTCTCCACATTTATGTGTTTGTTTGTTTGTCTATCTGATCTTTTGGGTTTTTATTTCTAATGAGGTCGACCAGTTGTCTATTTATTATTTTTTTTACTACGCATCAAGCTGCGCTGCTTGTCTTTGCTCAAGTGTGCTCGCGCACTCTCGCCTTTTCCACTTATTTTTATTTTGATTTATTTTTGATTTATTTTGTCAATTTAAAAAAAAATAAGCATCGTGCTGTGCTGTTTGTGTTTGCTTGAGTGCATTCGCGCGCTCTCGCTTTCTCCACTTTACAATTTTTTTGTTATTATTTATCTATTCCTGAGAGTTTATCTTATTTTTTATTTGTTTATTTAAATGAAGTCGACCAGTTGCCTGCCCTTACTTCCATTATCCATCACCGAGACAAACTGAACAAAATTCTGAGGTCGACCTTGTAAAGATAAGGATTCATGTCTGTCTGCTGTTTACCTTTGCTCCTGCCCGCACTGCCCTGCTCTCCACATTTATGTGTTTGTTTGTTTGTCTATCTAATCTTTTGGGTTTTTATTTCTAATGAGGTCGACCAGTTGTCTATTTTTTATTTTTTTTACTACGCATCAAGCTGCGCTGCTTGTCTTTGCGCCTGTGTGCTCGCGCACCTCTCGCCTTTTCCACTTATTTTTATTTTTGATTTATTTTTGATTTATTTTGTCAATTTTAAAAAAAAAATACGCATCGTGCTGGGCTGTTTGTGTTTGCTTGAGTGCATTCGCGCTCTCTCGCTTTCTCCACTTTACAATTTTTTTGTTATTATTTATCTATTCCTGAGAGTTTATCTTATTTTTTATTTGTTTATTTAAATGAAGTCGACCAGTTGCCTGCCCTTCCTTCCATTATCCGTCACCGAGACAAACTGAATAAAGTTCTGAGGTCGACCTTGTAAAGATAAGGATTCAGGTCTGTCTGCTGTTTACCTTTGCTACTAGCGCGCACTGCCCTTCTCTCCAAATTTATGTGTTTGTTTGTTTGTCTGTCTAATCTTTTGGGTTTTTATTTCTAATGAGGTCGACCAGTTGTCTATTTATTATTTTTTTTACAACGCATCAAGCTGCGCTGCTTGTCTTTGCTCCTGTGTGCTCGCGCACCTCTCGCCTTTTTCCACTTATTTTTATTTTTGATTTATTTTTGATTTAATTTGTCAATTTTTTAAAAAAATACGCATCGTGCTGTGCTGTTTGTGTTTGCTTGAGTGCATTCGCGCGCTCTCGCTTTCTGCACTTTACAATTTTTTTTGTTATTATTTATCTATTCCTGAGAGTTTATCTTATTTTTTATTTGTTTATTTAAATGAAGTCGACAGTTGCCTGCCCTTCCTTCCATTATCCGTCACCGAGACAAACTGAACAAAGTTCTGAGGTCGACCTTGTAAAGATAAGGATTCAGGTCTGTCTGCTGTTTACCTTTGCTCCTGCGCGCACTGCCCTTCTCTCCACATTTATGTGTTTGTTTGTTTGTCTATCTAATCTTTTGGGTTTTTATTTCTAATGAGGTCGACCAGTTGTCTATTTATTATTTTTTTTACTACGCATCAGGCTGCGCTGCTTGTCTTTGCTCCTGTGTGCTCGCGCACTCTCGCATTTTCCACTTATTTTATTTTTGATTTATTTTGGATTTATTTTGTCAATTTAAAAAAAAAATACGCATCGTGCTGTGCTGTTTGTGTTTGCTTGAGTGCATTCGCGCGCTCTCCGCTTTCTCCACTTTAAAATTTTTTTGTTATTATTTATCTATTCCTGAGATTTTATCTTATTTTTATTTGTTTATTTAAATGAAGTCGACCAGTTACCTGCCCTTCCTTCCATTATCCGTCACCGAGACAAACTGAACAAAGTTCTGAGGTCGACCTTGTAAAGATAAGGATTCAGGTCTGTCTGCTGTTTACCTTTGCTCCTGCGCGCACTGCCCTTCTCTCCACATTTATGTGTTTGTTTGTTTGTCTATCTAATCTTTTGGGTTTTTATTTCTAATGAGGTCCACCAGTTGTCTATTTATTATTTTTTTTTTACTACGCATCAAGCTGCGCTGCTTGTCTTTGCTCCTGTGTGCTCGCCCACTCTCGCCTTTTCCACTTATTTTTATTTTTGATTTATTTTTGATTTATTTTGTCAATTTAAAAAAAATAGGCATCGTGCTGTGCTGTTTGTGTTTGCTTGAGTGCATTCGCGCGCTCTCGCTTTCTCCACTTTACAATTTTTTTGTTATTATTTATCTATTCCTGAGAGCTTATCTTATGTTTTATTTGTTTATTTAAATGAAGTCGACCAGTTGCCTGCCCTTCCTTCCATTATCCGTCACCGAGACAAACTGAACAAAGTTCTGAGGTCGACCTTGTAAAGATGAGGATTCAGGTCTGTCTGCTGTTTACCTTTGCTCCTGCGCGCACTGCCCTTCTCTCCACATTTATGTGTTTGTTTGTTTGTCTATCTAATCTTTTGGGTTTTTATTTCTAATGAGGTCGACCAGTTGTCTATTTATTATTTTTTTTACTACGCATGAGGCTGCGCTGCTTGTTTTTGCTCCTGTGTGCTCGCGCACTCTCAGCCCTTTTCCACTTATTTTTATTTTTGATTTATTTTGGATTTATTTTGTCAATTTAAAAAAAAATACGCATCGTGCTGTGCTGTTTGTGTTTCCTTGAGTGCATTCGCGCGCTCTCGCTTTCTCCACTTTACAATTTTTTTGTTATTATTTATCTATTCCTGAGATTTTATCTTATTTTTATTTGTTTATTTAAATGAATTCGACCAGTCACCTGCCCTTCCTTATCATTATCCGTCACCGAGACAAACTGAACAAAGTTCTCAGGTCGACCTTGTAAAGATAAGGATTCAGGTCTGTCTGCTGTTTACCTTTGCTCCTGCGCACACTGCCCTTCTCTCCACATTTATGTGTTTGTTTGTTTGTCTATCTAATCTTTTGGGTTTTTATTTCTAATGAGGTCCACCAGTTGTCTATTTTATTATTTTTTTTTTACTACGCATCAAGCTGCGCTGCTTGTCTTTGCTCCTGTGTGCTCGCCCACTCTCGCCTTTTCCACTTATTTTTATTTTTGATTTATTTTTGATTTATTTTGTCAATTTAAAAAAAAAATAGGCATCGTGCTGTGCTGTTTGTGTTTGCTTGAGTGCATTCGCGCGCTCTCGCTTTCTCCACTTTACAATTTTTTTGTTATTATTTATCTATTCCTGAGAGCTTATCTTATGTTTTATTTGTTTATTTAAATGAAGTCGACCAGTTGCCTGCCCCTTCCTTCCATTATCCGTCACCGAGACAAACTGAACAAAGTTCTGAGGTCGACCTTGTAAAGATAAGGATTCAGGTCTGTCTGCTGTTTACCTTTGCTCCTGCGCGCACTGCCCTTCTCTCCACATTTATGTGTTTCTTTGTTTGTCTATCTAATCTTTTGGGTGAGGTCGACCAGTTGTCTATTTATTATTTTTTTTACTACGCATCAAGCTGCGCTGCTTGTCTTTGCTCCTGTGTGCTCGCGCACTCTCGCCTTTTCCACTCATTTTTATTTTTGATTTATTTTTGATTTATTTTGTCAATTTAAAAAAAATACGCATCGTGCTGTGCTGTTTGTGTTTGCTTGAGTGCATTCGCGCGCTCCTCGCTTTCTCCACTTTACAATTTTTTTGTTATTATTTATCTATTCCTGAGAGTTTATCTTATTTTTTATTTGTTTATTTAAATGAAGTCGACCAGTTGCCTGCCCTTCCTTCCATTATCCCGTCACCGAGACAAACTGAACAAAGTTCTGAGGTCGAACTTGTAAAGATGAGGATTCAGGTCTGTCTGCTGTTTACCTTTGCTCCTGCCCGCACTGCCCTTCTCTCCACATTTATGTGTTTGTTTGTTTGTCTATCTAATCTTTTGGGTTTTTATTTCTAATGAGGTCGACCAGTTGTCTATTTATTATTTTTTTTACTACGCATCAAGCTGCGCTGCTTGTCTTTGCTCCTGTGTGCTCGCGCACTCTCGCCTTTTCCACTTATTTTTATTTTTGATTTATTTTTGTTTTATTTTGTCAATTTTAAAAAAAAATAAGCATCGTGCTGTGCTGTTTGTGTTTGCTTGAGTGCATTCGCGCGCTCTCGCTTTCTCCACTTACAATTTTTTTGTTATTATTTATCTATTCCTGAGAGTTTATCTTATTTTTTATTTGTTTATTTAAATGAAGTCGACCAGTTGACTGCCCTTACTTCCATTATCCATCACCGAGACAAACTGAACAAAATTCTGAGGTCGACCTTGTAAAGATAAGGATTCATGTCTGTCCTGCTGTTTACCTTTGCTCCTGCCCGCACTGCCCTGCTCTCCACATTTATGTGTTTGTTTGTTTGTCTATCTAATCTTTTGGGTTTTTATTTCTAATGAGGTCGACCAGTTGTCTATTTTTTATTTTTTTTACTACGCATCAAGCTGCCGCTGCTTGTCTTTGCGCCTGTGTGCTCGCGCACTCTCGCCTTTTCCACTTATTTTTATTTTTGATTTATTTTTTATTTATTTTGTCAATTTTAAAAAAAAATACGCATCGTGCTGGGCTGTTTGTGTTTGCTTGAGTGCATTCGCGCTCTCTCCGCTTTCTCCACTTTACAATTTTTTTGTTATTATTTATCTATTCCTGAGAGTTTTATCTTATTTTTTATTTGTTTATTTAAATGAAGTCGACCAGTTGCCTGCCCTTCCTTCCATTATCCGTCACCGAGACAAACTGAATAAAGTTCTGAGGTCCGACCTTGTAAAGATAAGGATTCAGGTCTGTCTGCTGTTTACCTTTGCTACTGCGCGCACTGCCCTTCTCTCCAAATTTATGTGTTTGTTTGTTTGTCTGTCTAATCTTTTGGGTTTTTATTTCTAATGAGGTCGACCAGTTGTCTATTTATTATTTTTTTTACAACGCATCAAGCTGCGCTGCTTGTCTTTGCTCCTGTGTGCTCGCGCACTCTCGCCTTTTCCACTTATTTTTATTTTTGATTTATTTTTGATTTAATTTGTCAATTTTTTAAAAAAATACGCATCGTGCTGTGCTGTTTGTGTTTGCTTGAGTGCATTCGCGCGCTCTCGCTTTCTGCACTTTACAATTTTTTTTGTTATTATTTATCTATTCCTGAGAGTTTATCTTATTTTTTATTTGTTTATTTAAATGAAGTCGACCAGTTGCCTGCCCTTCCTTCCATTATCCGTCACCGAGACAAACTGAACAAAGTTCTGAGGTCGACCTTGTAAAGATAAGGATTCAGGTCTGTCTGCTGTTTACCTTTGCTCCTGCCGCGCACTGCCTTCTCTCCACATTTATGTGTTTGTTTGTTTGTCTATCTAATCTTTTGGGTTTTTATTTCTAATGAGTTCGACCAGTTGTCTATTTATTATTTTTTTTTACTACGCATCAGGCTGCGCTGCTTGTCTTTGCTCCTGTGTGCTCGCGCACTCTCGCATTTTCCACTTATTTTTATTTTTGATTTATTTTGGATTTATTTTGTCAATTTAAAAAAAAATACGCATCGTGCTGTGCTGTTTGTGTTTGCTTGAGTGCATTCGCGCGCTCTCGCTTTCTCCACTTTACAATTTTTTTGTTATTATTTATCTATTCCTGAGATTTTATCTTATTTTTATTTGTTTATTTAAATGAAGTCGACCAGTTACCTGCCCTTCCTTCCATTATCCGTCACCGAGACAAACTGAACAAAGTTCTGAGGTCGACCTTGTAAAGATAAGGATTCAGGTCTGTCTGCTGTTTACCTTTGCTCCTGCGCGCACTGCCCTTCTCTCCACATTTATGTGTTTGTTTGTTTGTCTATCTAATCTTTTGGGTTTTTATTTCTAATGAGGGTCCACCAGTTGTCTATTTATTATTTTTTTTTTACTACGCATCAAGCTGCGCTGCTTGTCTTTGCTCCTGTGTGCTCGCCCACTCTCGCCTTTTCCACTTATTTTTATTTTTGATTTATTTTTGATTTATTTTGTCAATTTAAAAAAAATAGGCATCGTGCTGTGCTGTTTGTGTTTGCTGAGTGCATTCGCGCGCTCTCGCTTTCTCCACTTTACAATTTTTTTGTTATTATTTATCTATTCCTGAGAGCTTATCTTATGTTTTATTTGTTTATTTAAATGAAGTCGACCAGTTGCCTGCCCTTCCTTCCATTATCCGTCACCGAGACAAACTGAACAAAGTTCTGAGGTCGACCTTGTAAAGATGAGGATTCAGGTCTGTCTGCTGTTTACCTTTGCTCCTGCGCGCACTGCCCTTCTCTCCACATTTATGTGTTTGTTTGTTTGTCTATCTAATCTTTTGGTTTTTATTTCTAATGAGGTCGACCAGTTGTCTATTTATTATTTTTTTTACTACGCATGAGGCTGCGCTGCTTGTTTTTGCTCCTGTGTGCTCGCGCACTCTCGCCTTTTCCACTTATTTTTATTTTTGATTTATTTTGGATTTATTTTGTCAATTAAAAAAAAATACGCATCGTGCTGTGCTGTTTGTGTTTCCTTGAGTGCATTCGCGCGCTCTCGCTTTCTCCACTTTACAATTTTTTTGTTATTATTTATCTATTCCTGAGATTTTATCTTATTTTTATTTGTTTATTTAAATGAATTCGACCAGTCACCTGCCCTTCCTTATCATTATCCGTCACCGAGACAAACTGAACAAAGTTCTCAGGTCGACCTTGTTAAAGATAAGGATTCAGGTCTGTCTGCTGTTTACCTTTGCTCCTGCGCGCACTGCCCTTCTCTCCACATTTATGTGTTTGTTTGTTTGTCTATCTAATCTTTTTGGGTTTTTATTTCTAATGAGGTCCACCAGTTGTCTATTTATTATTTTTTTTTTACTACGCATCAAGCTGCGCTGCTTGTCTTTGCTCCTGTGTGCTCGCCCACTCTCGCCTTTTCCACTTATTTTTATTTTTGATTTATTTTTGATTTATTTTGTCAATTTTAAAAAAAATAGGCATCGTGCTGTGCTGTTTGTGTTTCCTTGAGTGCATTCGCGCGCTCTCGCTTTCTCCACTTTACAATTTTTTTGTTATTATTTATCTATTCCTGAGAGCTTATCTTATGTTTTATTTGTTTATTTAAATGAAGTCGACCAGTTGCCTGCCCTTCCTTCCATTATCCGTCACCGAGACAAACTGAACAAAGTTCTGAGGTCGACCTTGTAAAGATAAGGATTCAGGTCTGTCTGCTGTTTACCTTTGCTCCTGCGCGCACTGCCCTTCTCTCCACATTTATGTGTTTCTTTGTTTGTCTATCTAATCTTTTGGGTGAGGTCGACCAGTTGTCTATTTATTATTTTTTTTACTACGCATCAAGCTGCGCTGCTTGTCTTTGCTCCTGTGTGCTCGCGCACTCCTCGCCTTTTCCACTCATTTTATTTTTGATTTATTTTGATTTATTTTGTCAATTTAAAAAAAATACGCATCGTGCTGTGCTGTTTGTGTTTGCTTGAGTGCATTCGCGCGCTCTCGCTTTCTCCACTTTACAATTTTTTTGGTTATTATTTATCTATTCCTGAGAGTTTATCTTATTTTTTATTTGTTTATTTAAATGAAGTCGACCAGTTGCCTGCCCTTCCTTCCATTATCCGTCACCGAGACAAACTGAACAAAGTTCTGAGGTCGACCTTGTAAAGATAAGGATTCAGGTCTGTCTGCTGTTTACCTTTGCTCCTGCGCGCACTGCCCTTCTCTCCACATTTATGTGTTTGTTTGTTTGTCTATCTAATCTTTTGGGTTTTTATTTCTAATGAGGTCGACCAGTTGTCTATATTATTTTTTTTTACTACGCATCAAGCTGCGCTGCTTGTCTTTGCTCTTGTGTGCTCGCGCACTCTCGCCTTTTCCACTTATTATTATTTTTGATTCATTTTTGATTTATTTTGTCAATTTTAAAAAAAAAACGCCTCGTGCTGTGCTGTTTGTGTTTGCTTGAGTGCATTCGCGCGCTCTCGCTTTCTCCACTTTACAATTTTTTTGTTATTATTTATCTATTCCTGAGAGTTTATCTTATTTTTTATTTGTTTATTTAAATGAAGTCGACCAGTTGCCTGCCCTTCCTTCCATTATCCGTCACCGAGACAAACTGAACAAAGTTCTGAGGTCGAACTTGTAAAGATGAGGATTCAGGTCTGTCTGCTGTTTACCTTTGCTCCTGCCCGCACTGCCCTTCTCTCCACATTTATGTGTTTGTTTGTTTGTCTATCTAATCTTTTGGGTTTTTATTTCTAATGATGTCGACCAGTTGTCTATTTATTATTTTTTTTTACTACGCATCAAGCTGCGCTGCTTGTCTTTGCTCCTGTGTGCTCGCGCAGTCTCGCCTTTTCCACTTATTTTTATTTTTGATTTATTTTTGATTTATTTTGTCAATTTTAAAAAAAAATAGGCATCGTGCTGTGCTGTTTGTGTTTGCTTGAGTGCATTCGCGTGCTCTCGCTTTCTCCACTTTACAATTTTTTTGTATTATTTATCCAATCCCTGAGAGTTTATCTTATTTTTTTATTTGTTTATTTAAATGAAGTCGACCAGTTGCCTGCCCTTCCTTCCATTATCCGTCACCGAGACTAACTGAACAAACTTCTGAGGTCGACCTTGTAAAGATAAGGATTCAGGTCTGTCTGCTGTTTACCTTTGCTTCTGCGCGCACTGCCCTTCTCTCCACATTTATGTGTTTGTTTGTTTGTCTATCTGATCTTTTGGGTTTTTATTTCTAATGAGTCGACCAGTTGTCTATTTATTATTTTTTTTACTACGCATCAAGCTGCGCTGCTTGTCTTTGCTCAAGTGTGCTCGCGCACTCTCGCCTTTTCCACTTATTTTTATTTTTGATTTATTTTTGATTTATTTTGTCAATTTAAAAAAAAATAAGCATCGTGCTGTGTTGTTTGTGTTTGCTTGAGTGCATTCGCGCGCTCTCGCTTTCTGCACTTTACAATTTTTTTGTTATTATTTTATCTATTCCTGAGAGTTTATCTTATTTTTTATTTGTTTATTTAAATGAAGTCGACCAGTTGCCTGCCCTTACTTCCATTATCCGTCACCCGAGACAAACTGAACAAAGTTCTGAGGTCGACCTTGTAAAGATAAGGATTCAGGACTGTCTGCTGTTTACCTTTGCTCCTGCGCGCACTGCCCTTCTCTCCACATTTATGTGTTTGTTTGTTTGTCTATCTAATCTTTTGGGTTTTTTATTTCTAATGAGGTCGACCAGTTGTCTATTTTTTATTTTTTTTACTACGCATCAGGCTGCGCTGCTTGTCTTTGCTCCTGTGTGCTCGCGCACTCTCGCCTTTTCCACTTATTTTAATTTTTGATTTATTTTGGATTTATTTTGTCAATATAAAAAAAATACGCATCGTGCTGTGCTGTTTGTGTTTGCTTGAGTGCATTCGCGCGCTCTCGCTTTCTCCACTTACAATTTTTTTGTTATTATTTATCTATTCCTGAGATTTTATCTTATTTTTATTTGTTTATTTAAATGAAGTCGACCAGTTACCTGCCCTTCCTTCCATTATCCGTCACCGAGACAAACTGAACAAAGTTCTGAGGTCGACCTTGTAAAGATAAGGATTCAGGTCTGTCTGCTGTTTACCTTTGCTCCTGCGCGCACTGCCCTTCTCTCCACATTTATGTGTTTGTTTGTTTGTCTATCTAATCTTTTGGGTTTTTATTTCTAATGAGGTCCACCAGTTGTCTATTTATTATTTTTTTTTTTACTACGCATCAAGCTGCGCTGCTTGTCTTTTGCTCCTGTGTGCTCGCCCACTCTCGCCTTTTCCACTTATTTTTATTTTTGATTTATTTTTGATTTATTTTGTCAATTTAAAAATAATAGGCATCGTGCTGTGCTGTTTGTGTTTGCTTGAGTGCATTCGCGTGCTCTCGCTTTCTCCACTTTACAATTTTTTTGTTATTATTTATCTATTCCTGAGAGTTTATCTTATTTTTTATTTGTTTATTTAAATGAAGTCGACCAGTTGCCTGCCCTTCCTTCCATTATCCGTCACGGAGACTAACTGAACAAACTTCTGAGGTCGACCTTGTAAAGATAAGGATTCAGGTCTGTCTGCTGTTTACCTTTGCTTCTGCGCGCACTGCCCTTCTCTCCACATTTATGTGTTTGTTTGTTTGTCTATCTGATCTTTTGGGGTTTTTATTTCTAATGAGGTCGACCAGTTGTCTATTTATTATTTTTTTTACTACGCATCAAGCTGCGCTGCTTGTCTTTGCACAAGTGTGCTCGCGCACTCTCGCCTTTTCCACTTATTTTTATTTTTGATTTATTTTTGATTTATTTGTCAATTTTAAAAAAAAATAAGCATCGTTGCTGTGTTGTTTGTGTTTGCTTGAGTGCATTCGCGCGCTCTCGCTTCTGCACTTTACAATTTTTTTTGTTATTATTTATCTATTCCTGAGAGTTTATCTTATTTTTTATTTGTTTATTTAAATGAAGTCGACCAGCTTGCCTGCCCTTACTTCCATTATCCATCACCGAGACAAACTGAACAAAATTCTGAGGTCGACCTTATAAAGATAAGGATTCAGGTCTGTCTGCTGTTTACCTTTGCTCCTGCCCGCACTGCCCTGCTCTCCACATTTATGTGTTTGTTTGTTTGTCTATCTAATCTTTTTGGGTTTTTATTTCTAATGAGGTCGACCAGTTGTCTATTTTTTATTTTTTTTACTACGCATCAAGCTGCGCTGCTTGTCTTTGCTCCTGTGTGCTCGCGCACCTCTCGCCTTTTCCACTTATTTTTATTTTTGATTTATTTTTGAATTATTTTGTCAATTTTAAAAAAAAATACGCATCGTGCTGTGCTGTTTGTGTTTGCTTGAGTGCATTCGCGCGCTCTCGCTTTCTCCACTTTACAATTTTTTTGTTATTATTTATCTATTCCTGAGAGTTTATCTTATTTTTTATTTGTTTATTTAAATGAAGTCGACCAGTTGCCTGCCCTTCCTTCCATTATCCGTCACCGAGACAAACTGAATAAAGTTCTGAGGTCGACCTTGTAAAGATAAGGATTCAGGTCTGTCTGCTGTTTACTTTTGCTACTGCGCGCACTGCCCTTCTCTCCAAATTTATGTGTTTGTTTGTTTGTCTGTCTAATCTTTTGGGTTTTTATTTCTAATGAGGTCGACCAGTTGTCTATTTATTATTTTTTTTACAACGCATCAATCTGCGCTGCTTGTCTTTGCTCCTGTGTGCGAGCGCACTCTCGCCTTTTCCACTTATTTTTATTTTTGATTTATTTTTGATTTAATTTGTCAATTTTAAAAAAAAATACGCATCTTGCTGTGCTGTTTGTGTTTGCTTGAGTGCATTCGCGCGCTCTCCGCTTTCTCCACTTTACAATTTTTTTGTTATTATTTATCTATTCCTGGGATTTTATCTTATTTTTATTTGTTTATTTAAATGAAGTCGACCAGTTACCTGCCCTTCCTTCCATTATCCGTCACTGAGACAAACTGAACAAAGTTCTCAGGTCGACCTTGTAAAGATAAGGATTCAGGTCTGTCTGCTGTTTACCTTTGCTCCTGCGCGCACTGCCCTTCTCTCCACATTTATGTGTTTGTTGTTTGTCTATCTAATCTTTTGGGGTTTTTATTTCTAATGAGGTCCACCAGTTGTCTATTTATTATTTTTTTTTTACTACGCATCAAGCTGCGCTGCTTGTCTTTGCTCCTGTGTGCTTGCGCACTCTCGCCTTTTCCACTTATTTTTATTTTTGATTTATTTTTGATTTATTTTGTCAATTTAAAAAAAAATAGGCATCGTGCTGTGCTGTTTGTGTTTGCTTGAGTGCATTCGCGCGCTCTCGCTTTCCTCCACTTTACAATTTTTTTTGTTATTATTTATCTATTCCTGAGAGCTTATCTTATGTTTTATTTGTTTATTTAAATGAAGTCGACCAGTTGCCTGCCCTTCCTTCCATTATCCGTCACCGAGACAAACTGAACAAAGTTCTGAGGTCGACCTTGTAAAGATAAGGATTCAGGTCTGTCTGCTGTTTACCTTTGGCTCCTGCGCGCACTGCCCTTCTCTCCACATTTATGTGTTTGTTTGTTTGTCTATCTAATCTTTTGGGTTTTTATTTTTAATGAGGTCGACCAGTTGTCTATTTATTATTTTTTTTACTACGCATCAAGCTGCGCTGCTTGTCTTTGCTCCTGTGTGCTCGCGAACTCTCGCCTTTTCCACTTATTTTTATTTTTGATTTATTTTTGATTTGTTTTTTCAATTTAAAAAAAATACGCATCGTGCTGTGCTGCTTGTGTTTGCTTGAGTGCATTCGCGCGCTCTCGCTTTCTCCACTTTACAATTTTTTTGTTATTATTTATCTATACCTGAGAGTGTATCTTATTTTTTATTTGTTTATTTAAATGAAGTCGACCAGTTGCCTGCCCTTCCTTCCATTATCCGTCACCGAGACAAACTGCACAAAGTTCTGAGGTCGACCTTGTAAATATAAGGATTCAGGTCTGTCTGCTGTTTACCTTTGCTCCTGCGCGCACTGCCCTTCTCTCCACATTTATGTGTTTCTTTGTTTGTCTATCTAATCTTTTGGGTTTTTATTTCTAATGAGGTCGACCAGTTGTCTATTTATTATTTTTTTTACTACGCATCAAGCTGCGCTGCTTGTCTTTGCTCCTGTGTGCTCGCGCACCTCTCGCCTTTTCCACTTATTTTTTATTTTTGATTTATTTTTGATTTATTTTGTCAATTTAAAAAAAAATACGCATCGTGCTGTGCTGTTTGTGTTTGCTTGAGTGCATTCGCGCGCTCTCGCTTTCTCCACTTTACAATTTTTTGGTTATTATTTATCTATTCCTGAGAGTTTATCTTTTTTTTTATTTGTTTATTTAAATGAAGTCGACCAGTTGCCTGCCCCTTCCTTCCATTATCCGTCACCGAGACAAACTGAACAAAGTTCTGAGGTCGACCTTGTAAAGATAAGGATTCAGGTCTGTCTGCTGTTTACCTTTCCTCCTGCGCACACTGCCCTTCTCTCCACATTTATGTGTTTGTTTGTTTGTCTATCTAATCTTTTGGGTTTTTATTTCTAATGAGGTCGACCAGTTGTCTATTTATTATTTTTTTTACTACGCATCAAGCTGCGCTGCTTGTCTTTGCTCCTGTGTGCTCGCGCACTCTCGCCTTTTCCACTTATTTTTATTTTTGATTTATTTTTGATTTATTTTGTCAATTTAAAAAAAATACGCATCGTGCTGTGCTGTTTGTGTTTGCTTGAGTGCATTCGCGCGCTCTCGCTTTCTCCACTTTACAATTTCTTTGTTATTATTTATCTATTCCTGAGAGTTTATATTTTTTTATTTGATTATTTAAATGAAGTCGACCAGTTGCCTGCCCTTCCTTCCATTATCCGTCACCGAGACAAACTGAACACAGTTCTGAGGTCGACCTTGTAAAGATAAGGATTCAGGTCTGTCTGCTGTTTACCTTTCCTCCTGCGCGCACTGCCCTTCTCCTCCACATTTATGTGTTTGTTTGTTTGTCTATCAAATCTTTTGGGTTTTTATTTTCTAATGAGGTCGACCAGTTGTCTATTTATTATTTTTTTTACTACGCATCAAGCTGCGCTGCTTGTCTTTGCTCCTGTGTGCTCGCGCACTTCTCGCCTTTTCCACTTATTTTTATTTTTGATTTATTTTTGATTTATTTTGTTAATTTAAAAAAAAATACGCATCGTGCTGTGCTGTTTGTGTTTGCTTGAGTGCATTCGCGCGCTCATCGCTTTCTCCACTTTACAATTTTTGTTATTATTTATCTATTCCTGAGAGTTTATCTTATTTTTTATTTGTTTATTTAAATGAAGTCGACCAGTTGCCTGCCCTTCCTTCCATTATCCGTCACCGAGACAAACTGAACAAAGTTCTGAGGTCGACCTTGTAAAGATAAGGATTCAGGTCTGTCTGCTGTTTACCTTTGCTCCTGCGCGCACTGCCCTTCTCTCCACATTTATGTGTTTGTTTGTTTGTCTATCTAATCTTTTGGGTTTTTATTTCTAATGAGGTCGACCAGTTGTCTATTTATTATTTTTTTTACTACGCATCAAGCTGCGCTGCTTGTCTTTGCTCCGGTGTGCTCGCGCACTCTCGCCTTTTCCACTTATTTTTATTTTGGATTTATTTTTGATTTATTTTGTCAATTTAAAAAAAAATACGCATCGTGCTGTGCTGTTTGTGTTTGCTTGAGTGCATTCGCGCGCTCTCGCTTTCTCCACTTTACATTTTTTTGTTATTATTTATCTATTCCTGAGAGATTACCTTATTTTTTATTTGTTTATTTAAATGAAGTCGACCAGTTGCCTGCCCTTCCTTCCATTATCCGTCACCGAGACAAACTGAACAAAGTTCTGAGTTCGACCTTGTAAAGATAAGGATTCAGGTCTGTCTGCTGTTTACCTTTGCTCCTGCGCGCACTGCCCTTCTCTCCACATTTATGTGTTTGTTTGTTTGTCTATCTAATCTTTTGGGTTTTTATTTCTAATGAGGTCGACCAGTTGTCTATTTATTATTTTTTTTTACTACACATCAAGCTGCGCTGCTTGTCTTTGCTCCTGTGTGCCCGCGCACTCTCGCCTTTTCCACTTATTTTTATTTTGATTTATTTTTTATTTATTTTGTCAATTTTTAAAAAAAAATACGCATCGTGCTGTGCTGTTTGTGTTTGCTTGAGTGCATTTTGCGCTCTCTCGCTTTCTCAACTTTACAATTTTTTTTGTTATTATTTATCTATTCCTGAGAGTTTATCTTATTTTTTATTTGTTTATTTAAATGAAGTCGACCAGTTGCCTGCCCTTCCTTTCATTATCCGTCACCGAGACAAACTGAACAAAGTTCTGAGGTCGACCTTGTTAAGATAAGGATTCAGGCCTGTCTGTTGTTTACATTTGCTCCTGCGCGCACTGCCCTTCTCTCCACATTTATGTGTTTGTTTGTTTGTCTATCTAGTCTTTTGGGTTTTTATTTCTAATGAGGTCGACCAGTTGTCTATTTATTATTTTTTTTACTACGCATCAAGCTGCGCTGCTTGTCTTTGCTCCGGTGTGCTCGCGCACTCTCGCCTTTTCCACTTATTTTTATTTTTGATTTATTTTTGATTTATTTTGTCAATTTAAAAAAAAATACGCATCGTGCTGTGCTGTTTGTGTTTGCTTGAGTGCATTCGCGCGCTCTCGCTTTCTCCACTTTACAATTATTTTGTTATTATTTATCTATTCCTGAGAGTTTATCTTATTTTTTATTTGTTTATTTAAATGAAGTCGACCAGTTGCCTGCCCTTCCTTCCATTATCCGTCACCGAGACAAACTGAACAAAGTTCTGAGGTCGACCTTGTAAAGATAAGGATTCAGGTCTGTCTGCTATTTACCTTTGCTCCTGCGCGCACTGCCCTTCTCTCCACATTTATGTGTTTGTTTGTTTGTCTATCTAATCATTTGGGTTTTTATTTCTAATGAGGTCGACCAATTGTCTATTTATTATTTTTTTTACTACGCATCAAGCTGCGCTGCTTGTCTTTGCTCCTGTGTCCTCGCGCACTCTCGCCTTTTCCACTTATTTTTATTTTTGATTTATTTTTGATTTATTTTGTCAAATTTAAAAAAAATACGCATCGT
>NW_025957671.1:0-33031 GCF_023159225.1 Perognathus longimembris pacificus
AAATAAACAAATAAAAAATAAGGTAATCTCTCAGGAATAGATAAATAATAACAAAAAAATTGTAAAGTGGAGAAAGCGAGAGCGCGCGAATGCACTCAAGCAAACACAAACAGCACAGCACGATGCGTATTTTTTTTTAAATTGACAAAATAAATCAAAAATAAATCCAAAATAAAAATAAGTGGAAAAGGCGAGAGTGCGCGAGCACACCGGAGCAAAGACAAGCAGCGCAGCTTGATGCGTAGTAAAAAAAATAATAAATAGACAACTGGTCGACCTCCTTAGAAATAAAAACACAAAAGATTAGATAGACAAACAAACAAACACATAAATGTGGAGAGAAGGGCAGTGCGCGCAGGAGCAAAGGTAAACAGCAGACAGACCTGAATCCTTATCTTTACAAGGTCGACCTCAGAACTTTGTTCAGTTTGTCTCGGTGACGGATAATGGAAGGAAGGGCAGGCAAACTGGTCGACTTCATTTAAATAAAACAAATAAAAAATAAGATAAACTCTCAGGAATAGATAAATAATAACAAAAATTGTAAAGTGGAGAAAGCGAGAGCGCGCGAATGCACTCAAGCAAACACAAACAGCACAGCACGATGCGTATTTTTTTTAAAATTAACAAAATAAATCAAAAATAAATCAAAAATAAAATAAGTGGAAAACGCGAGAGTGCGCGAGCACACAGGAGCAAAGACAAGCAGCGCAGCTTGATGCGTAGTAAAAAAAATAATAAATAGACAACTGGTCGACCTCATTAGAAATAAAAACCCAAAAGATTTGATAGACAAACAAACAAACACATAAATGTGGAGAGAAGGGCAGTGCGCGCAGGAGGAAAGGTAAACAGCAGACAGACCTGAATCCTTATCTTTACAAGGTCGACCTCAGAACTGTGTTCAGTTTGTCTCGGTGACGGATAATGGAAGGAAGGGCAGGCAACTGGTCGACTTCATTTAAATAAACAAATAAAAAAATATAAACTCTCGGGAATAGATAAATAATAACAAAGAAATTGTAAAGTGGAGAAAGCGAGAGCGCGCGAATGCACTCAAGCAAACACAAACAGCACAGCACGATGCGTATTTTTTTTTTAAATTGACAAAATAAATCAAAAATAAATCAAAAATAAAAATAAGTGCAAAAGGCGAGAGTGCGCGAGCACACAGGAGCAAAGACAAGCAGCGCAGCTTGATGCGTAGTAAAAAAAATAATAAATAGACAACTGGTCGACCTCATTAGAAATAAAAACCCAAAAGATTAGATAGACAAACAAACAAACACATAAATGTGGAGAGAAGGGCAGTGCGCGCAGGAGGAAAGGTAAACAGCAGACAGACCTGAATCCTTATCTTTACAAGGTCGACCTCAGAACTTTGTTCAGTTTGTCTCGGTGACGGATAATGGAAGGAAGGGCAGGCAACTGGTCGACTTCATTTAAATAAACAAATAAAAAAAAAGATAAACTCTCAGGAATAGATAAATAATAACCAAAAAATTGTAAAAGTGGAGAAAGCGAGAGCGCGCGAATGCACTCAAGCAAACACAAACAGCACAGCACGATGCGTATTTTTTTTAAATTGACAAAATAATCAAAAATAAATCAAAAATAAAAATAAGTGGAAAAGGCGAGAGTGCGCGAGCACACAGGAGCAAAGACAAGCAGCGCAGCTTGATGCGTAGTAAAAAAAATAATAAATAGACAACTGGTCGACCTCATTAGAAATAAAAACCCAAAGATTAGATAGACAAACAAAGAAACACATAAATGTGGAGAGAAGGGCAGTGCGCGCAGGAGCAAAGGTAAACAGCAGACAGACCTGAATCCTTATATTTACAAGGTCGACCTCAGAACTTTGTGCAGTTTGTCTCGGTGACGGATAATGGAAGGAAGGGCAGGCAACTGGTCGACTTCATTTAAATAAACAAATAAAAAATAAGATACACTCTCAGGTATAGATAAATAATAACAAAAAATTGTAAAGTGGAGAAAGCGAGAGCGCGCGAATGCACTCAAGCAAACACAAGCAGCACAGCACGATGCGTATTTTTTTTAAATTGAAAAACAAATCAAAAATAAATCAAAAATAAAAATAAGTGGAAAAGGCGAGAGTTCGCGAGCACACAGGAGCAAAGACAAGCAGCGCAGCTTGATGCGTAGTAAAAAAAAATAATAAATAGACAACTGGTCGACCTCATTAAAAATAAAAACCCAAAAGATTAGATAGACAAACAAACAAACACATAAATGTGGAGAGAAGGGCAGTGCGCGCAGGAGCAAAGGTAAACAGCAGACAGACCTGAATCCTTATCTTTACAAGGTCGACCTCAGAACTTTGTTCAGTTTGTCTCGGTGACGGATAATGGAAGGAAGGGCAGGCAACTGGTCGACTTCATTTAAATAAACAAATAAAACATAAGATAAGCTCTCAGGAATAGATAAATAATAACAAAAATATTGTAAAGTGGAGAAAGCGAGAGCGCAGCGAATGCACTCAAGCAAACACAAACAGCACAGCACGATGCCTATTTTTTTTAAATTGACAAAATAAATCAAAAATAAATCAAAAATAAAAATAAGTGGAAAAGGCGAGAGTTGGCGAGCACACAGGAGCAAAGACAAGCAGCGCAGCTTGATGCGTAGTAAAAAAAAAAATAATAAATAGACAACTGGTGGACCTCATTAGAAATAAAAACCCAAAAGATTAGATAGACAAACAACAAACACATAAATGTGGAGAGAAGGGCAGTGCGCGCAGGAGCAAAGGTAAACAGCAGACAGACCTGAATCCTTATCTTTACAAGGTCGACCTGAGAACTTTGTTCAATTTGTCTCGGTGACGGATAATGGAAGGAAGGGCAGGTAACTGGTCGACTTCATTTAAATAAACAAATAAAAATAAGATAAAATCTCAGGAATAGATAAATAATAACAAAAAAATTGTAAAGTGGAGAAAGCGAGAGCGCGCGAATGCACTCAAGCAAACACAAACAGCACAGCACGATGCGTATTTTTTTAAAAATTGACAAATTAAATCAAAAATAAATCAAAAATAAAAATAAGTGGAAAAGGCGAGAGTGCGCGAGCACACAGGAGCAAAGACAAGCAGCGCAGATTGATGCGTTGTAAAAAAAATAATAAATAGACAACTGGTCGACCTCATTAGAAATAAAAACCCAAAAGATTAGACAGACAAACAAACAAACACATAAATTTGGAGAGAAGGGCAGTGCGCGCAGTAGCAAAAGTAAACAGCAGACAGACCTGAATCCTTATCTTTACAAGGTCGACCTCAGAACTTTATTCAGTTTGTCTCGGTGACGGATAATGGAAGGAAGGGCAGGCAACTCGTCGACTTCATTTAAATAAACAAATAAAAAATAAGATAAACTCTCAGGAATAGATAAATAATAACAAAAAAATTGTAAAGTGGAGAAAGCGAGAGCGCGCGAATGCACTCAAGCAAACACAAACAGCACAGCACGATGCGTATTTTTTTTAAAATTGACAAAATAAATCAAAAATAAATCAAAAATAAAAATAAGTGGAAAAGGCGAGAGTGCGCGAGCACACAGGAGCAAAGACAAGCAGCGCAGCTTGATGCGTAGTAAAAAAAATAAAAAATAGACAACTGGTCGACCTCATTAGAAATAAAAACCCAAAAGATTAGATAGACAAACAAACAAACACATAAATGTGGAGAGCAGGGCAGTGCGGGCAGGAGCAAAGGTAAACAGCAGACAGACCTGAATCCTTATCTTTATAAGGTCGACCTCAGAATTTTGTTCAGTTTGTCTCGGTGATGGATAATGGAAGTAAGGGCAGGCAACTGGTCGACTTCATTTAAATAAACAAATAAAAAATAAGATAAACTCTCAGGAATAGATAAATAATAACAAAAAAATTGTATAGTGCAGAAAGCGAGAGCGCGCGAATGCACTCAAGCAAACACAAACAACACAGCACGATGCTTATTTTTTTTTAAAATTGACAAAATAAATCAAAAATAAATCAAAAATAAAAATAAGTGGAAAAGGCGAGAGTGCGCGAGCACACTTGTGCAAAGACAAGCAGCGCAGCTTGATGCGTAGTAAAAAAAATAATAAATAGACAACTGGTCGACCTCATTAGAAATAAAACCCAAAAGATCAGATAGACAAACAAACAAACACATAAATGTGGAGAGAAGGGCAGTGCGCGCAGAAGCAAAGGTAAACAGCAGACAGACCTGAATCCTTATCTTTACAAGGTCGACCTCAGAAGTTTGTTCAGTTAGTCTCCGTGACGGATAATGGAAGGAAGGGCAGGCAACTGGTCGACTTCATTTAAATAAACAAATAAAAAATAAGATAAACTCTCAGGAATAGATAAATAATAACAAAAAAATTGTAAAGTGGAGAAAGCGAGAGCACGCGAATGCACTCAAGCAAACACAAACAGCACAGCACGATGCCTATTATTTTTAAATTGACAAAATAAATCAAAAATAAATCAAAAATAAAAATAAGTGGAAAAGGCGAGAGTGGGCGAGCACACAGGAGCAAAGACAAGCAGCGCAGCTTGATGCGTAGTAAAAAAAAATAATAAATAGACAACTGGTGGACCTCATTAGAAATAAAAACCCAAAAGATTAGATAGACAAACAAACAAACACATAAATGTGGAGAGAAGGGCAGTGCGCGCAGGAGCAAAGGTAAACAGCAGACAGACCTGAATCCTTATCTTTACAAGGTCGACCTCAGAACTTTGTTCAGTTTGTCTCGGTGACGGATAATGGAAGGAAGGGCAGGTAACTGGTCGACTTCATTTAAATAAACAAATAAAAATAAGATAAAATCTCAGGAATAGATAAATAATAACAAAAAAATTGTAAAGTGGAGAAAGCGAGAGCGCGCGAATGCACTCAAGCAAACACAAACAGCACAGCACGATGCGTATTTTTTTTTATATTGACAAAATAAATCCAAAATAAATCAAAAATTAAAATAAGTGGAAAAGGCGAGAGTGCGCGAGCACACAGGAGCAAAGACAAGCAGCGCAGCCTGATGCGTAGTAAAAAAAATAAAAAATAGACAACTGGTCGACCTCATTAGAAATAAAAACCCAAAAGATTAGATAGACAAACAAACAAACACATAAATGTGGAGAGAAGGGCAGTGCGCGCAGGAGCAAAGGTAAACAGCAGACAGTCCTGAATCCTTATCTTTACAAGGTCGACCTCAGAACTTTGTTCAGTTTGTCTCGGTGACGGATAATGGAAGTAAGGGCAGGCAACTGGTCGACTTCATTTAAATAAACAAATAAAAAATAAGATAAACTCTCAGGAATAGATAAATAATAACAAAAAAATTGTAAAGTGCAGAAAGCGAGAGCGCGCGAATGCACTCAAGCAAACACAAACAACACAGCACGATGCTTATTTTTTTTAAAATTGACAAAATAAATCAAAAATAAATCAAAAATAAAAATAAGTGGAAAAGGCGAGAGTGCGCGAGCACACTTGAGCAAAGACAAGCAGCGCAGCTTGATGCGTAGTAAAAAAAATAATAAATAGACAACTGGTCGACCTCATTAGAAATAAAAACCCAAAAGATCAGATAGACAAACAAACAAACACATAAATGTGGAGAGAAGGGCAGTGCGCGCAGAAGCAAAGGTAAACAGCAGACAGACCTGAATCCTTATCTTTACAAGGTCGACCTCAGAACTTTGTTCAGTTAGTCTCGGTGACGGATAATGGAAGGAAGGGCAGGCAACTGGTCGACTTCATTTAAATAAACAAATAAAAAATAAGATAAACTCTCAGGATTGGATAAATAATAACAAAAAAATTGTAAAGTGGAGAAAGCGAGAGCACGCGAATGCACTCAAGCAAACACAAACAGCACAGCACGATGCCTATTTTTTTTTAAAATTGACAAAATAAATCAAAAATAATCAAAAATAAAAATAAGTGGAAAAGGCGAGACTGCGCGAGCACACAGGAGCAAAGACAAGCAGCGCAGCTTGATGCGTAGTAAAAAAAATAATAAATAGACAACTGGTCGACATCATTAGAAATAAAAACCCAAAAGATTAGATAGACAAACAAACAAACACATAAATGTGGAGAGAAGGGCAGTGCGGGCAGGAGCAAAGGTAAACAGCAGAAAGACCTGAATCCTCATCTTTACAAGTTCGACCTCAGAACTTTGTTCAGTTTGTCTCGGTGACGGATAATGGAAGGAAGGGCAGGCAACTGGTCGACTTCATTTAAATAAACAAATAAAAAATAAGATAAACTCTCAGGAATAGATAAATAATAACAAAAAAATTGTAAAGTGGAGAAAGCGAGAGCGCGCGAATGCACTCAAGCAAACACAAACAGCACAGCACGATGCGTTTTTTTTTTAAAATTGACAAAATAAATCAAAAATGAATCAAAAATAATAATAAGTGGAAAAGGCGAGAGTGCGCGAGCACACAAGAGCAAAGACAAGCAGCGCAGCTTGATGCGTAGTAAAAAAAATAATATAGACAACTGGTCGACCTCATTAGAAATAAAAACCCAAAAGATTAGATAGACAAACAAACAAACACATAAATGTGGAGAGAAGGGCAGTGCGCGCAGGAGCAAAGGTAAACAGCAGACAGACCTGAATCCTTATCTTTACAAGGTCGACCTCAGAACTTTGTTCAGTTTGTCTCGGTGACGGATAATGGAAGGAAGGGCAGGCAACTGGTCGACTTCATTTAAATAAACAATAAAAAATAAGATAAACTCTCAGGAATAGATAAATAATAACCAAAAAAATTGTAAAGTGGAGAAAGCGAGAGCGCGCGAATGCACTCAAGCAAACACAAACAGCACAGCACGATGCGTATTTTTTTTAAATTGACAAAATAAAACAAAAATAAAAATGAGTGGAAAAGGCGAGAGTGCGCGAGCACACAGGAGCAAAGACAAGCATCGCAGCTTGATGCGTAGTAAAAAAAATAATAAATAGACAACTGGTCGACCTCACCCAAAAGATTAGATAGACAAACAAAGAAACACATAAATGTGGAGAGAAGGGCAGTGCGCGCAGGAGCAAAGGTAAACAGCAGACAGACCTGAATCCTTATCTTTACAAGGTTGACCTCAGAACTTTGTTCAGTTTGTCTCGGTGACGGATAATGGAAGGAAGGGCAGCAACTGGTCGACTTCATTTAAATAAACAAATAAAAAATAAGATAAACTCTCAGGAATAGATAAATAATAACAAAAAAATTGTAAAGTGGAGAAAGCGAGAGCCGCGAATGCACTCAAGCAAACACAAACAGCACAGCACGATGCGTATTTTTTTTAAAATTGACAAAATAAATCAAAATAAATCAAAAATAAAAATAAGTGGAAAAGGCGAGAGTGCGCGAGCACACAGAAGCAAAGACAAGCAGCGCAGCTTGATGCGTAGTAAAAAAAAATAATAAATAGACAACTGGTCGACCTCATTAGAAATAAAAACCCAAAGATTAGATAGACAAACAAACAAACACATAAATGTGGAGAGAAGGGCAGTGCGCGCAGGAGCAAAGGTAAACAGCAGACAGACCTGAATCCTTATCTTTACAAGGTCGACCTCAGAACTTCGTTCAGTTTGTCTCGGTGACGGATAATGGAAGGAAGGGCAGGCAACTGGTCGACTTCATTTAAATAAACAAATAAAAAATAAGATAAACTCTCAGGAATAGATAAATAATAACAAAAAAATTGTGAAGTGGAGAAAGCGAGAGCGCGCGAATGCACTCAAGCAAACGCAAACAGCACAGCACGATGCGTATTTTTTTTTAAAAATTGACAAAATAAATCAAAAATAAATCAAAAATAAAAATAAGTGGAAAAGGCGAGAGTGCGCGAGCACACAGGAGCAAAGACAAACAGCGCAGCTTGATGCGTAGTAAAAAAAATAATAAATAGACAACTGGTCGACCTCATTAGAAATAAAAACCCAAAAGATTAGATAGACAAACAAACAAACACATAAATGTGGAGAGAAGGGCAGTGCGCGCAGGAGCAAAGGTAAACAGCAGACAGACCTGAATCCTTATATTTACAAGGTCGACCTCAGAACTTTGTTCAGTTTGTCTCGGTGACGGATAATGGAAGGAAGAGCAGGCAACTGGTCGACTTCATTTAAATAAACAAATAAAAAATAAGATACACTCTCAGGTATAGATAAATAATAACAAAAAAATTGTAAAGTGGAGAAAGCGAGAGCACGCGAATGCACTCAAGCAAACACAAGCAGCACAGCACGATGCGTATTTTTTTTTTAAATTGAAAAAACAAATCAAAAATAAATCAAATATAAAAATAAGTGGAAAAGGCGAGAGTTCGCGAGCACACAGGAGCAAAGACAAGCAGCGCAGCTTGATGCGTAGTAAAAAAAATAATAAATAGACAACTGGTCGACCTCATTAAAAATAAAAACCCAAAAGATTAGATAGACAAACAAACAAACACATAAATGTGGAGAGAAGGGCAGTGCGCGCAGGAGCAAAGGTAAACAGCAGACAGACCTGAATCCTTATCTTTACAAGGTCGACCTCAGAACTTTGTTCAGTTTGTCTCGGTGACGGATAATGGAAGGAGGGCAGGCAACTGGTCGACTTCATTTAAATAAACAAATAAAACATAAGATAAGCTCTCAGGAATAGATAAATAATAACAAAAAAATTGTAAAGTGGAGAAAGCGAGAGCGCGCGAATGCACTCAAGCAAACACAAACAGCACAGCACGATGCCTATTTTTTCTTAAATTGACAAAATAAATCAAAAATAAATCAAAAATAAAAATAAGTGGAAAAGGCGAGAGTGGGCGAGCACACAGGAGCAAAGACAAGCAGCGCAGCTTGATGCGTAGTAAAAAAAAAATAATAAATAGACAACTGGTGGACCTCATTAGAAATAAAAACCCAAAAGATTAGATAGACAAACAAACAAACACATAAATGTGGAGAGAAGGGCAGTGCGCGCAGGAGCAAAGGTAAACAGCAGACAGACCTGAATCCTTATCTTTACAAGGTCGACCTGAGAACTTTGTTCAGTTTGTCTCGGTGACGGATAATGATAAGGAAGGGCAGGTGACTGGTCGAATTCATTTAAATAAACAAATAAAAATAAGATAAAATCTCAGGAATAGATAAATAATAACAAAAAAATTGTAAAGTGGAGAAAGCGAGAGCGCGCGAATGCACTCAAGGAAACACAAACAGCACAGCACGATGCGTATTTTTTTTTAAATTGACAAAATAAATCCAAAATAAATCAAAAATAAAAATAAGTGGAAAAGGCGAGAGTGCGCGAGCACACAGGAGCAAAAACAAGCAGCGCAGCCTCATGCGTAGTAAAAAAAATAATAAATAGACAACTGGTCGACCTCATTAGAAATAAAAACCCAAAAGATTAGATAGACAAACAAACAAACACATAAATGTGGAGAGAAGGGCAGTGCGCGCAGGAGCAAAGGTAAACAGCAGACAGACCTGAATCCTCATCTTTACAAGGTCGACCTCAGAACTTTGTTCAGTTTGTCTCGGTGACGGATAATGGAAGGAAGGGCAGGCAACTGGTCGACTTCATTTAAATAAACAAATAAAACATAAGATAAGCTCTCAGGAATAGATAAATAATAACAAAAAAATTGTAAAGTGGAGAAAGCGAGAGCGCGCGAATGCACTCAAGCAAACACAAACAGCACAGCACGATGCCTATTTTTTTTAAATTGACAAAATAAATCAAAAATAAATCAAAAATAAAAATAAGTGGAAAAGGCGAGAGTGGGCGAGCACACAGGAGCAAAGACAAGCAGCGCAGCTTGATGCGTAGTAAAAAAAAAATAATAAATAGACAACTGGTGGACCTCATTAGAAATAAAAACCCAAAAGATTAGATAGACAAACAAACAAACACATAAATGTGGAGAGAAGGGCAGTGCGCGCAGGAGCAAAGGTAAACAGCAGACAGACCGGAATCCTTATCTTTACAAGGTCGACCTCAGAACTTTGTTCAGTTTGTCTCGGTGACGGATAATGGAAGGAAGGGCAGGTAACTGGTCGACTTCATTTAAATAAACAAATAAAAATAAGATAAAATCTCAGGAATAGATAAATAATAACAAAAAAATTGTAAAGTGGAGAAAGCGAGAGCGCGCGAATGCACTCAAGCAAACACAAACAGCACAGCACGATGCGTATTTTTTTTTAAATTGACAAAATAAATCAAAAATAAAAATAAGTGGAAAATGCGAGAGTGCGCGAGCACACAGGAGCAAAGACAAGCAGCGCAGCCTGATGCGTAGTAAAAAAAATAATAAATAGACAACTGGTCGACCTCATTAGAAATAAAAACCCAAAAGATTAGATAGACAAACAAACAAACACATAAATGTGGAGAGAAGGGTAGTGCGCGCAGAAGCAAAGGTAAACAGCAGACAGACCTGAATCCTTATCTTTACAAGGTCGACCTCAGAACTTTGTTCAGTTAGTCTCGGTGACGGATAATGGAAGGAAGGGCAGGCAACTGGTCGACTTCATTTAAATAAACAAATAAAAAATAAGATAAACTCTCAGGAATAGATAAATAATAACAAAAACATTGTAAAGTGGAGAAAGCGAGAGCACGCGAATGCACTCAAGCAAACACAAACAGCACAGCACGATGCCTATTTTTTTTTAAAATTGACAAAATATATCAAAAATAAATCAAAAATAAAAATAAGTGGAAAAGGCGAGAGTGCGCGAGCACACAGGAGCAAAGACAAGCAGCGCAGCTTGATGCGTAGTAAAAAAAATAATAAATAGACAACTGGTCGACCTCATTAGAAAAAAAACCCAAAAGATTAGATAGACAAACAAACAAACACATAAATTTGGAGAGAAGGGCAGTGCGCGCAGTAGCAAAGGTAAACAGCAGACAGACCTGAATCCTTATCTTTACAAGGTCGACCTCAGAACTTTATTCAGTTTGTCGCGGTGACGGATAATGGAAGGAAGGGCAGGCAACTGGTCGACTTCATTTAAATAAACAAATAAAAAATAAGATAAACTCTCAGGAATAGATAAATAATAACAAAAAAATTGTAAAGTGGAGAAAGCGAGAGCGCGCGAATGCATTCAAGCAAACACAAACAGCACAGCACGATGCGTATTTTTTTTTAAAATTGACAAAATAAATCAAAAATAAAAATAAGTGGAAAAGACGAGAGTGCGCGAGCACACAGGAGCAAAGACAAGCAGCGCAGCTTGATGCGTAGTAAAAAAAATAATAAATAGACAACTGGTCGACCTCATTAGAAATAAAAACCCAAAAGATTAGATAGACAAACAAACAAACACATAAATGTGGAGAGAAGGGCAGTGCGGGCAGGAGCAAAGGTAAACAGCAGACAGACCTGAATCCTTATCTTTACAAGGTCGACCTCATAATTTTGTTCAGTTTGTCTCGGTGATGGATAATGGACGGAAGGGCAGGCAACTGGTCGACTTCATTTAAATAAACAAATAAAAAATAAGATAAACTCTCAGGAATAGATAAATAATAACAAAAAAATTGTAAAGTGGAGAAAGCGAGAGCGCGCGAATGCACTCAAGCAAACACAAACAGCACAGCACGATGCGTATTTTTTTTTAAATTGACAAAATAAATCAAAAATAAATCAAAAATAAAAATAAGTGGAAAAGGCGAGAGTGCGGGAGCACACAGGAGCAAAGACAAGCAGCGCAGCTTGATGCGTAGTAAAAAAAATAATAAATAGACAACTGGTCGATCTCATTAGAAATAAAAACCCAAAAGATTAGACAGACAAACAAACAAACACATAAATTTGGAGAGAAGGGCAGTGCGCGCAGTAGCAAAGGTAAACAGCAGACAGACCTGAATCCTTATCTTTACAAGGTCGACCTCAGAACTTTATTCAGTTTGTCTCGGTGATGGGTAATGGAAGGAAGGGCAGGCAACTGCTCGACTTCATTTAAATAAACAAATAAAAAATAAGATAAACTCTCAGGAATAGATAAATAATAACAAAAAATTGTAAAGTGGAGAAAGCGAGAGCGCGCGAATGCACTCAAGCAAACACAAACAGCACAGCATGATGCGTATTTTTTTTTAAATTGACAAAATAAATGAAAAATAAATCAAAAATAAAAATAAGTGGAAAAGGCGAGAGTGCGCGAGCACACAGGAGCAAAGACAAGCATCGCAGCTTGATGCGTAGTAAAAAAAATAATAAATAGACAACTGGTCGACCTCATTAGAAATAAAAACCCAAAAGATTAGATAGACAAACAAACAAACACATAAATTTGGAGAGAAGGGCAGTGCGCGCAGTAGCAAAGGTAAACAGCAGACAGACCTGAATCCTTATCTTTACAAGGTCGACCTCAGAACTTTATTCAGTTTGTCTCGGTGACGGATAATGGAAGGAAGGGCAGGCAACTGGTCGACTTCATTTAAATAAACAAATAAAAAATAAGATAAACTCTCAGGAATAGATAAATAATAACAAAAAAATTGTAAAGTGGAGAAAGCGAGAGCGCGCGAATGCACTCAAGCAAACACAAACAGCAGAGCACGATGCGTATTTTTTTTTAAAATTGACAAAATAAATCAAAAATAAAAATAAGTGGAAAAGACGAGAGTGCGCGAGCACACAGGAGCAAAGACAAGCAGCGCAGCTTGATGCGTAGTAAAAAAAATAATAAATAGACAACTGGTCGACCTCATTAGAAATAAAAACCCAAAAGATTAGATAGACAAACAAACAAACACATAAATGTGGAGAGCAGGGCAGTGCGGGCAGGAGCAAAGGTAAACAGCAGACAGACCTGAATCCTTATCTTTACAAGGTCGACCTCAGAATTTTGTTCAGTTTGTCTCGGTGACGGATAATGGAAGGAAGGGCAGGCAACTGGTTAACTTCATTTAAATAAACAAATAAAAAATAAGATAAACTCTCAGGAATAGATAAATAATAACAAAAAAATTGTAAAGTGGAGAATGCGAGAGCGCGCGAATGCACTCAAGCAAACACAAACAGCACAGCACGATGCGTATTTTTTTTAAATTGACAAAATAAATCAAAAATAAATCAAAAATAAAAATAAGTTGAAAAGGCGAGAGTGCGCTAGCACACAGGAGCAAAGACAAGCAGCGCAGCTTGATGCGTAGTAAAAAAAATAATAAATAGGCAACTGGTCGACCTCACTAGAAATAAAAACCCAAAAGATTAGATAGACAAACAAACAAACACATAAATGTGGAGAGAAGGGCAGTGCGGGCAGGAGCAAAGGTAAACAGCAGACCGACCTGAATCCTCATCTTTACAAGGTCGACCTCAGAACTTTGTTCAGTTTGTCTCGGTGACGGATAATGGAAGGAAGGGCAGGCAACTGGTCGACTTCATTTAAATAAACAAATAAAAAATAAGATAAACTCTCAGGAATAGATAAATAATAACAAAAAAAATGTAAAGTGGAGAAAGCGAGAGCGCGCGAATGCACTCAAGCAAACACAAACAGCACAGCACGATGCGTATTTTTTTTTAAATTGACAAAATAAATCAAAAATGAATCAAAAATAAAAATAAGTGGAAAAGGCGAGAGTGAGCGAGCACACAGGAGCAAAGACAAGCAGCGCAGCTTGATGCGTAGTAAAAAAAATAATAAATAGACAACTGGTCGACCTCATTAGAAATAAAAACCCAAAAGATTAGATAGACAAACAAACAAACACATAAATGTGGAGAGAAGGGCAGTGCGGGCAGGAGCAAAGGTAAACAGCAGACAGACCTGAATCCTTATCTTTACAAGGTCGACCTCATAATTTTGTTCAGTTTGTCTCGGTGATGGATAATGGACGGAAGGGCAGGCAACTGGTCGACTTCATTTAAATAAACAAATAAAAAATAAGATAAACTCTCAGGAATAGATAAATAATAACAAAAAAATTGTAAAGTGGAGAAAGCGAGAGCGCGCGAATGCACTCAAGCAAACACAAACAGCACAGCACGAAGCGTATTTTTTTTAAATTGACAAAATAAATCAAAAATAAATCAAAAATAAAAATAAGTGGAAAAGGCGAGAGTGCGGGAGCACACAGGAGCAAAGACAAGCAGCGCAGCTTGATGCGTAGTAAAAAAAATAATAAATAGACAACTGGTCGACCTCATTAGAAATAAAAACCCAAAAGATTAGACAGACAAACAAACAAACACATTAATTTGGAGAGAAGGGCAGTGCGCGCAGTAGCAAAGGTAAACAGCAGACAGACCTGAATCCTTACCTTTACAAGGTCGACCTCAGAACTTTATTCAGTTTGTCTCGGTGACGGATAATGGAAGGAAGGGCAGGCAACTGGTCGACTTCATTTAAATAAACAAATAAAAAATAAGATAAACTCTCAGGAATAGATAAATAATAAAAAAAATTGTAAAGTGGAGAAAGCGAGAGCGCGCGAATGCACTCAAGCAAACACAAACAGCACAGCACGATGCGTATTTTTTTTTAAATTGACAAAATAAATCAAAAATAAATCAAAAATAAAAATAAGTGGAAAAGGCGAGAGTGCGCGAGCACACAGGAGCAAAGACAAGCATCGCAGCTTGATGCGTAGTAAAAAAAATAATAAATAGACAACTGGTCGACCTCATTAGAAATAAAAACCCAAAAGATTAGATAGACAAACAAACAAACACATAAATTTGGAGAGAAGGGCAGTGCGCGCAGTAGCAAAGGTAAACAGCAGACAGACCTGAATCCTTATCTTTACAAGGTCGACCTCAGAACTTTATTCAGTTTGTCTCGGTGACGGATAATGGAAGGAAGGGCAGGCAACTGGTCGACTTCATTTAAATAAACAAATAAAAAATAAGATAAACTCTCAGGAATAGATAAATAATAACAAAAAAATTGTAAAGTGGAGAAAGCGAGAGCGCGCGAATGCACTCAAGCAAACACAAACAGCACAGCACGATGCCTATTTTTTTTTAAAATTGATAAAATAAATCAAAAATAAAAATAAGTGGAAAAGACGAGAGTGCGCGAGCACACAGGAGCAAAGACAAGCAGCGCAGCTTGATGCGTAGTAAAAAAAATAATAAATAGACAACTGGTCGACCTCATTAGAAATAAAAACCCAAAAGATTAGATAGACAAACAAACAAACACATAAATGTGGTGAGAAGGGCAGTGCGGGCAGGAGCAAAGGTAAACAGCAGACAGACCTGAATCCTTATCTTTACAAGGTCGACCTCAGAATTTTGTTCAGTTTGTCTCGGTGATGGATGATGGACGGAAGGGCAGGCAACTGGTCGACTTCATTTAAATAAACAAATAAAAAATAAGATAAACTCTCAGGAATAGATAAATAATAAAAAAATTGTAAAGTGGAGAAAGCGAGAGCGCGCGAATGCACTCAAGCAAACACAAACAGCACAGCACGATGCTTATTTTTTTTTAAATTGACAAAATAAATCAAAAATAAATCAAAAATAAAAATAAGTGGAAAAGACGAGAGTGCGCGAGCACACAGGAGCAAACACAAGCAGCGCAGCTTGATGCGTAGTAAAAAAAATAATAAATAGACAACTGGTCGACCTCATTAGAAATAAAAACCCAAAAGATCAGATAGACAAACAAACAAACACATAAATGTGGAGAGAAGGGCAGTGCGCGCAGAAGCAAAGGTAAACAGCAGACAGACCTGAATCCTTATCTTTACAAGGTCGACCTCAGAACTTTGTTCAGTTAGTCTCGGTGACGGATAATGGAAGGAAGGGCAGGCAACTGGTCGACTTCATTTAAATAAACAAATAAAAAATAAGATAAACTCTCAGGAATAGATAAATAATAACAAAAAAATTGTAAAGTGGAGAAAGCGAGAGCACGCGAATGCACTCAAGCAAACACAAAGAGCACAGCACGATGCCTATTTTTTTTTAAAACTGACAAAATAAATCAAAAATAAATCAAAAATAAAAATAAGTGGAAAAGGCGAGAGTGCGGGAGTACACAGGAAGGGCAGGCAACTGGTCGACTTCATTTAAATAAACAAATAAAAAATAAGATAAACTCTCAGGAATAGATAAATAATAACAAAAAAATTGTAAAGTGGAGAAAGCGAGAGCGCGCGAATGCACTCAAGCAAACACAAACAGCACAGCACGATGCGTATTTTTTTTTAAATTGACAAAATAAATCAAAAATAAATCAAAAATAAAAATAAGTGGAAAAGGCGAGAGTGCGCGAGCACACAGGAGCAAAGACAAGCAGCGCAGCTTGATGCGTAGTAAAAAAAATAATAAATAGACAACTGGTCGACCTCATTAGAAATAAAAACCCAAAAGATCAGATAGACAAACAAACAAACACATAAATGTGGAGAGAAGGGCAGTGGGCGCAGAAGCAAAGGTAAACAGCAGACAGACCTGAATCCTTATCTTTACAAGGTCGACCTGAGAACTTTGTTCAGTTAGTCTCGGTGACGGATAATGGAAGGAAGGGCAGGCAACTGGTCGACTTCATTTAAATAAACAAATAAAAAATAAGATAAACTCTCAGGAATAGATAAATAATAACAAAAACATTGTAAAGTGGAGAAAGCGAGAGCACGCGAATGCACTCAAGCAAACACAAACAGCACAGCACGATGCCTATTTTTTTTTAAAATTGACAAAATATATCAAAAATAAATCAAAAATAAAAATAAGTGGAAAAGGCGAGAGTGCGCGAGCACACAGGAGCAAAGACAAGCAGCGCAGCTTGATGCGTAGTAAAAAAAATAATAAATAGACAACTGGTCGACCTCATTAGAAATAAAAACCCAAAAGATTAGATAGACAAACAAACAAACACATAAATTTGGAGAGAAGGGCAGTGCGCGCAGTAGCAACGGTAAACAGCAGACAGACCTGAATCCTTATCTTTACAAGGTCGACCTCAGAACTTTATTCAGTTTGTCGCGGTGACGGATAATGGAAGGAAGGGCAGGCAACTGGTCGACTTCATTTAAATAAACAAATAAAAAATAAGATAAACTCTCAGGAATAGATAAATAATAACAAAAAAATTGTAAAGTGGAGAAAGCGAGAGCGCGCGAATGCATTCAAGCAAACACAAACAGCACAGCACGATGCGTATTTTTTTTTTAAATTGACAAAATAAATCAAAAATAAAAATAAGTGGAAAAGACGAGAGTGCGCGAGCACAAAGGAGCAAAGACAAGCAGCGCAGCTTGATGCGTAGTAAAAAAAATAATAAATAGACAACTGGTCGACCTCATTAGAAATAAAAACCCAAAAGATTAGATATACAAACAAACAAACACATAAATGTGGAGAGAAGGGCAGTGCGCGCAGGAGCAAAGGTAAACAGCAGACAGTCCTGAATCCTTATCTTTACAAGGTCGACCTCAGAACTTTGTTCAGTTTGTCTCGGTGACGGATAATGGAAGGAAGGGCAGGCAACTGGTTAACTTCAATTAAATAAACAAATAAAAAATAAGATAAACTCTCAGGAATAGATAAATAATAACAAAAAAATTGTAAAGTGGAGAATGCGAGAGCGCGCGAATGCACTCAAGCAAACACAAACAGCACAGCACGATGCGTATTTTTTTTAAATTGACAAAATAAATCAAAAATAAATCAAAAATAAAAATAAGTTGAAAAGGCGAGAGTGCGCTAGCACACAGGAGCAAAGACAAGCAGCGCAGCTTGATGCGTAGTAAAAAAAATAATAAATAGGCAACTGGTCGACCTCACTAGAAATAAAAACCCAAAAGATTAGATAGACAAACAAACAAACACATAAATGTGGAGAGAAGGGCAGTGCGGGCAGGAGCAAAGGTAAACAGCAGACCGACCTGAATCCTCATCTTTACAAGGTCGACCTCAGAACTTTGTTCAGTTTGTCTCGGTGACGGATAATGGAAGGAAGGGCAGGCAACTGGTCGACTTCATTTAAATAAACAAATAAAAAATAAGATAAACTCTCAGGAATAGATAAATAATAACAAAAAAAATGTAAAGTGGAGAAAGCGAGAGCGCGCGAATGCACTCAAGCAAACACAAACAGCACAGCACGATGCGTATTTTTTTTTAAATTGACAAAATAAATCAAAAATGAATCAAAAATAAAAATAAGTGGAAAAGGCGAGAGTGAGCGAGCACACAGGAGCAAAGACAAGCAGCGCAGCTTGATGCGTAGTAAAAAAAATAATAAATAGACAACTGGTCGACCTCATTAGAAATAAAAACCCAAAAGATTAGATAGACAAACAAACAAACACATAAATGTGGAGAGAAGGGCAGTGCGGGCAGGAGCAAAGGTAAACAGCAGACAGACCTGAATCCTTATCTTTACAAGGTCGACCTCATAATTTTGTTCAGTTTGTCTCGGTGATGGATAATGGACGGAAGGGCAGGCAACTGGTCGACTTCATTTAAATAAACAAATAAAAAATAAGATAAACTCTCAGGAATAGATAAATAATAACAAAAAAATTGTAAAGTGGAGAAAGCGAGAGCGCGCGAATGCACTCAAGCAAACACAAACAGCACAGCACGAAGCGTATTTTTTTTAAATTGACAAAATAAATCAAAAATAAATCAAAAATAAAAATAAGTGGAAAAGGCGAGAGTGCGGGAGCACACAGGAGCAAAGACAAGCAGCGCAGCTTGATGCGTAGTAAAAAAAATAATAAATAGACAACTGGTCGACCTCATTAGAAATAAAAACCCAAAAGATTAGACAGACAAACAAACAAACACATTAATTTGGAGAGAAGGGCAGTGCGCGCAGTAGCAAAGGTAAACAGCAGACAGACCTGAATCCTTACCTTTACAAGGTCGACCTCAGAACTTTATTCAGTTTGTCTCGGTGACGGATAATGGAAGGAAGGGCAGGCAACTGGTCGACTTCATTTAAATAAACAAATAAAAAATAAGATAAACTCTCAGGAATAGATAAATAATAAAAAAAATTGTAAAGTGGAGAAAGCGAGAGCGCGCGAATGCACTCAAGCAAACACAAACAGCACAGCACGATGCGTATTTTTTTTAAATTGACAAAATAAATCAAAAATAAATCAAAAATAAAAATAAGTGGAAAAGGCGAGAGTGCGCGAGCACACAGGAGCAAAGACAAGCATCGCAGCTTGATGCGTAGTAAAAAAAATAATAAATAGACAACTGGTCGACCTCATTAGAAATAAAAACCCAAAAGATTAGATAGACAAACAAACAAACACATAAATTTGGAGAGAAGGGCAGTGCGCGCAGTAGCAAAGGTAAACAGCAGACAGACCTGAATCCTTATCTTTACAAGGTCGACCTCAGAACTTTATTCAGTTTGTCTCGGTGACGGATAATGGAAGGAAGGGCAGGCAACTGGTCGACTTCATTTAAATAAACAAATAAAAAATAAGATAAACTCTCAGGAATAGATAAATAATAACAAAAAAATTGTAAAGTGGAGAAAGCGAGAGCGCGCGAATGCACTCAAGCAAACACAAACAGCACAGCACGATGCCTATTTTTTTTTAAAATTGATAAAATAAATCAAAAATAAAAATAAGTGGAAAAGACGAGAGTGCGCGAGCACACAGGAGCAAAGACAAGCAGCGCAGCTTGATGCGTAGTAAAAAAAATAATAAATAGACAACTGGTCGACCTCATTAGAAATAAAAACCCAAAAGATTAGATAGACAAACAAACAAACACATAAATGTGGTGAGAAGGGCAGTGCGGGCAGGAGCAAAGGTAAACAGCAGACAGACCTGAATCCTTATCTTTACAAGGTCGACCTCAGAATTTTGTTCAGTTTGTCTCGGTGATGGATGATGGACGGAAGGGCAGGCAACTGGTCGACTTCATTTAAATAAACAAATAAAAAATAAGATAAACTCTCAGGAATAGATAAATAATAACAAAAAAATTGTAAAGTGGAGAAAGCGAGAGCGCGCGAATGCACTCAAGCAAACACAAACAGCACAGCACGATGCGTATTTTTTTTTTAAATTGACAAAATAAATCAAAAATAAATCAAAAATAAAAATAAGTGGAAAAGGCGAGAGTGCGCGAGCACACAGGAGCAAAGACAAGCAGCGCAGCTTGATGCGTAGTAAAAAAAATAATAAATAGACAACTGGTCGACCTCATTAGAAATAAAAACCCAAAAGATCAGATAGACAAACAAACAAACACATAAATGTGGAGAGAAGGGCAGTGCGCGCAGAAGCAAAGGTAAACAGCAGACAGACCTGAATCCTTATCTTTACAAGGTCGACCTCAGAACTTTGTTCAGTTAGTCTCGGTGACGGATAATGGAAGGAAGGGCAGGCAACTGGTCGACTTCATTTAAATAAACAAATAAAAAATAAGATAAACTCTCAGGAATAGATAAATAATAACAAAAACATTGTAAAGTGGAGAAAGCTAGAGCACGCGAATGCACTCAAGCAAACACAAACAGCACAGCACGATGCCTATTTTTTTTTAAAATTGACAAAATATATCAAAAATAAATCAAAAATAAAAATAAGTGGAAAAGGCGAGAGTGCGCGAGCACACAGGAGCAAAGACAAGCAGCGCAGCTTGATGCGTAGTAAAAAAAATAATAAATAGACAACTGGTAGACCTCATTAGAAATAAAAACCCAAAAGATTAGATAGACAAACAAACAAACACATAAATTTGGAGAGAAGGGCAGTGCGCGCAGTAGCAAAGGTAAACAGCAGACAGACCTGAATCCTTATCTTTACAAAGTCGACCTCAGAACTTTATTCAGTTTGTCGCGGTGACGGATAATGGAAGGAAGGGCAGGCAACTGGTCGACTTCATTTAAATAAACAAATAAAAAATAAGATAAACTCTCAGGAATAGATAAATAATAACAAAAAAATTGTAAAGTGGAGAAAGCGAGAGCGCGCGAATGCACTCAAGCAAACACAAACAGCACAGCACGATGCGTATTTTTTTTTTAAATTGACAAAATAAATCAAAAATAAAAATAAGTGGAAAAGGCGAGAGTGCGCGAGCACACAGGAGCAAAGACAAGCAGCGCAGCTTGATGCGTAGTAAAAAAAATAATAAATAGACAACTGGTCGACCTCATTAGAAATAAAAACCCAAAAGATTAGGTAGACAAACAAACAAACACATAAATGTGGAGAGAAGGGCAGTGCGCGCAGGAGCAAAGGTAAACAGCAGACAGACCTGGATCCTTATCTTTACAAGGTCGACCTCAGAACTTTGTTCAGTTTGTCTCGGAGACTGATAATGGAAGGAAGGGCAGGCAACTGGTCGACTTCATTTAAATAAACAAATAAAAAATAAGATAAACTCTCAGGAATAGATAAATAATAACAAAAAAATTGTAAAGTGGAGAAAGCGAGAGCGCGCGAATGCACTCAAGCAAACACAAACAGCACAGCACGATGTGTATTTTTTTAAAAAATTGACAAAATAAATCAAAAATAAATCAAAAATAAAAATAAGTGGAAAAGGCGAGAGTGCGCGAGCACACAGGAGCAAAGACAAGCAGCGCAGCTTGATGCGTAGTAAAAAAAATAATAAATAGACAACTGGTCGACCTCATTAGAAATAAAAACCCAAAAGATTAGATAGACAAACAAACAAACACATAAATGTGGAGAGAAGGGCAGGGCGCGCAGGAGCAAAGGTAAACAGCAGACAGACCTGAATCCTTATCTTTACAAGGTCGACCTCAGAACTTTGTTCAGTTTGTCTCGGTGACGGATAATGGAAGGAAGGGCAGGCAACTGGTCGACTTCATTTAAATAAACAAAAAATAAGATAAACTCTCAGGAATAGATAAATAATAACAAAAAAAATTGTAAAGTGGAGAAAGCGAGACCGGGCGAATGCACTCAAGCAAACACAAACAGCACAGCACGATGCGTATTTTTTTTTAAAATTGACAAAATAAATCAAAAATAAATCAAAAATAAAAATAAGTGGAAAAGGCGAGAGTGCGCGAGCACACAGGAGCAAAGACAAGCAGCGCAGCTTGATGTGTAGTAAAAAAAATAATAAATAGACAACTGGTCGACCTCATTAGAAATAAAAACCCAAAAGATTAGATAGACAAACAAACAAACACATAAATGTGGAGAGAAGGGCAGTGCGCGCAGGAGGAAAGGTAAACAGCAGACAGACCTGAATCCTTATCTTTACAAGGTCGACCTCAGAACTTTGTTCAGTTTGTCTCGGTGACGGATAATGGAAGGAAGGGCAGGCAACTGGTCGACTTCATTTAAATAAACAAATAAAAATAAGATAAACTCTCAGGAATAGATAAATAATAACAAAAAATTGTAAAGTGGAGAAAGCGAGAGCGCGCGAATGCACTCAAGCAAACACAAACTGCACAGCACGATGAATTTTTTTTAAAATTGACAAAATAAATCAAAAATAAATCAAAAATAAAAATAAGTGGAAAAGGCGAGAGTGCGCGAGCACACAGGAGCAAAGACAAGCAGCGCAGCTTGATGCGTAGTAAAAAAAATAATAAATAGACAACTGGTCGACCTCATTAGAAATAAAAACACAAAAGATTAGATAGACAAACAAACAAACACATAAATGTGGAGAGAAGGGCAGTGCGCGCAGGAGCAAAGGTAAACAGCAGACAGACCTGAATCCTTATCTTTACAAGGTCGACCTCAGAACTTTGTTCAGTTTGTCTTGGTGACGGATAATGGAAGGAAGGGCAGGCAACTGGTCGACTTCATTTAAATAAACAAATAAAATATAAGATAAACTCTCAGGAATAGATGAATAATAACAAAAAAATTGTAAAGTGGAGAAAGCGAGAGAGCGCGAATGCACTCAAGCAAACACAAACAGCACAGCACGATGCGTATTTTTTTTTAAAGTTGACAAAATAAATAAAAAATAAATCAAAAATAAAAATAAGTGGAAAAGGCGAGAGTGCGCGAGCACACAGGAGCAAAGACAAGCAGCGCAGCTTGATGCGTAGTAAAAAAAATAATAAATAGACAACTGGTCGACCTCATTAGAAATAAAAACCCAAAAGATTAGATAGACAAACAAACTAACACATAAATGTGGAGAGAAGGGCAGTGCGCGCAGGAGCAAAGGTAAACAGCAGACAGACCTGAATCCTTATCGTTACAAGGTCGACCTCAGAACTTTGTTCAGTTTGTCTCGGTGACGGATAATGGAAGGAAGGGCAGGCAACTGGTCGACTTCATTTAAATAAAGAAATAAAAAATAAGATAAACTCTCAGGAATAGATAAATAATAACAAAAAAATTGTAAAGTGGAGAAAGCGAGGGCGCGCGAATGCACTCAAGCAAACACAAACAGCACAGCACGATGCATATTTTTTTAAATATTGACAAAATAAATCAAAAATAAATCAAAAATAAAAATAAGTGGAAAATGCGAGAGTGCGCGAGCACACAGGAGCAAAGACAAGCAGCGCAGCTTGATGCGTAGTAAAAAAAATAATAAATAGACAACTGTTCGACCTCATTAGAAATAAAAACCCAAAAGATTAGATAGACAAACAAACAAACACTTAAATATGGAGGGAAGGGCAGTGCGCGCAGGAGCAAAGGTAAACAGCAGACAGACCTGAATCCTTATCGTTACAAGGTCGACCTCAGAACTTTGTTCAGTTTGTCTCGGTGACGGATAATGGAAGGAAGGGCAGGCAACTGGTCGACTTCATTTAAATAAAGAAATAAAAAATAAGATAAACTCTCAGGAATAGATAAATAATAACAAAAAAATTGTAAAGTGGAGAAAGCGAGAGCGCGCGAATGCACTCAAGCAAACACAAACAGCACAGCACGATGCGTATTTTTTTTAAAAGTTGACAAAATAAATCAAAAATAAATCAAAAATAAAAATAAGTGGAAAAGGCGAGAGTGCGCGAGCACACAGGAGCAAAGACAAGCAGCGCAGCTTGATGCGTAGTATAAAAAATAATAAATAGACAACTGGTCGACCTTATTACAAATAAAAACCCAAAAGATTAGATAGACAAACAAACAAACACATAAATGTGGAGAGAAGGGCAGTGCGCGCAGGAGCAAAGGTAAACAGCAGACAGACCTGAATCCTTATCTTTACAAGGTCGACCTCAAAACTTTGTTCAGTTTGTCTCGGTGACGGATAATGGAAGGAAGGGCAGGCCAATGGTCGACTTCATTTAAATAAACAAATAAAAAATAAGATAAACTCTCAGGAATAGATAAATAATAACAAAATTTGTAAAGTGGAGAAAGCGAGAGCGCGCGAATGCACTCAAGCAAACACAAACAGCACAGCACGATGCGTATTTTTTTTATTGACAAAATAAATCAAAAATAAATCAAAAATAAAAATAAGTGGAAAAGGCGAGAGTGCCTGAGCACACAGGAGCAAAGACAAGCAGCGCAGCTTGATGCGTAGTAAAAAATAATAATAAATAGACAACTGTTCGACCTCATTAGAAATAAAAACCCAAAAGATTAGATAGACAAACAAACAAACACATAAATGTGGAGAGAAGGGCAGTGCGGGCAGGAGCAAAGGTAAACAGCAGACAGACCTGAATCCTTATCTTTACAAGGTCGACCTCAGAACTTTGTTCAGTTTGTCTCGGTGACGGATAATGGAAGGAAGGGCAGGCAACTGGTCGACTTCATTTAAATAAACAAATAAAAAATAAGATAAACTCTCAGGAATAGATAAATAATAACAAAAAATTGTAAAGTGGAGAAAGCGAGAGCGCGCGAATGCACTCCAGCAAACACAAACAGCACCGCATGATGCGTATTTTTTTTTAAATTGACAAAATAAATCAAAAATAAATCAAAAATAAAAATAAGTGGAAAAGGCGAGAGTGCGCGAGCACACAGGAGCAAAAACAAGCAGCGCAGCTTGATGCGTAGTAAAAAATAATAATACATAGACAACTGGTCGACCTCATTAGAAATAAAAACCCAAAAGATTAGATAGACAAACAAACAAACACATAAATGTGGAGAGAAGGGCAGTGCGCGCAGGAGCAAAGGTAAACAGCAGACAGACCTGAATCCTTATCGTTACAAGGTCGACCTCAGAACTTTGTTCAGTTTGTCTCGGTGACGGATAATGGAAGGAAGGGCAGGCAACTGGTCGACTTCATTTAAATAAAGAAATAAAAAATAAGATAAACTCTCAGGAATAGATAAATAATAACAAAAAATGTAAAGTGGAGAAAGCGAGAGCTCGCGAATGCACTCAAGCAAACACAAACAGCACAGCACGATGCGTATTTTTTTAAATATTGACAAAATAAATCAAAAATAAATCAAAAATAAAAATAAGTGGAAAAGGCGAGAGTGCACGAGCACACAGGAGCAAAGACAAGCAGCGCAGCTTGATGCGTAGTAAAAAAAATAATAAATAGACAACTGGTCGACCTCATTAGAAATAAAAACCCAAAAGATTAGATAGACAAACAAACAAACACATAAATGTGGAGAGAAGGGCAGTGCGCGCAGGAGCAAAGGTAAACAGCAGACAGACCTGAATCCTTATCTTTACAAGGTCGACCTCAGAACTTTATTCAGTTTGTCTCGGTGACGGATAATGGAAGGAAGGGCAGGCAACTGGTCGACTTCATTTAAATAAACAAATAAAAAATAAGATAAACTCTCAGGAATAGATAAATAATAACAAAAAAATTGTAAAGTGGAGAAAGCGAGAGCGCGCGAATGCACTCAAGCAAACACAAACAGCACAGCACGATGCGTATTTTTTTTAAAAGTTGACAAAATAAATCAAAAATAAATCAAAAATAAAAATAAGTGGAAAAGGCGAGAGTGCGCGAGCACACAGGAGCAAAGACAAGCAGCGCAGCTTGATGCATAGTAAAAAAAATAATAAATAGACAACTGGTCGACCTCATTAGAAATAAAAACCCAAAAGATTAGATAGACAAACAAACAAACACATAAATGTGGAGAGAAGGGCAGTGCGCGCAGGAGCTAAGGTAAACAGCAGACAGACCTGAATCCTTATCTTTACAAGGTCGACATCAGAACTTTGTTCAGTTTGTCTCGGTGTCGGATAATGGAAGGAAGGGCAGGCAACTGGTCGACTTCATTTAAATAAACAAATAAAAAATAAGATAAACTCTCAGGAATAGATAAATAATAACAAAAAAATTGTAAAGTGGAGAAAGCGAGACCCCGCGAATGCACTCAAGCAAACACAAAGAGCACAGCACGATGCGTATTTTTTTTTAAAAGTTGACAAAATAAATCAAAAATAAATCAAAAATAAAAATAAGTGGAAAAGGCGAGAGTGCGCGAGCACACAGGAGCAAAGACAAGCAGCGCAGCTTGATGCGTAGTAAAAAAAATAATAAATAGACAACTGGTCGACCTCATTAGAAATAAAAACCCAAAAGATTAGATAGACAAACAAACAAACACATAAATGTGGAGAGAAGGGCAGTGCGCGCAGGAGCAAAGGTAAACAGCAGACAGACCTGAATCCTTATCTTTACAAGGTCGACCTCAGAACTTTGTTCAGTTTGTCTCGGTGACGGATAATGGAAGGAAGGGCAGGCAACTGGTCGACTTCATTTAAATAAACAAATAAAAAATAAGATAAACTCTCAGGAATAGATAAATAATAACAAAAAAATTGTAACGTGTAGAAAGCGAGAGCGCGCGAATGCACTCAAGCAAACACAAACAGCACAGCACGATGCGTATTTTTTTTAAAAATTGACAAATAAATCAAAAATAAATCAAAAATAAAAATAAGTGGAAAAGGCGAGAGTGCGCGAGCACACAGGAGCAAAGACAAGCAGCGCAGCTTGATGCGTAGTAAAAAAAATAATAAATAGACAACTGGTCGACCTCATTAGAAATAAAAACCCAAAAGATTAGATAGACAAACAAACAAACACATAAATGTGGAGAGAAGGGCAGTGCGCGCAGGAGCAAAGGTAAACAGCAGACAGACCTGAATCCTTATCTTTACAAGGTCGACCTCAGAACTTTGTTCAGTTTGTCTCGGTGACGGATAATGGAAGGAAGGGCAGGCAACTGGTCGACTTCATTTAAATAAACAAATAAAAAATAAGATAAACTCTCAGGAATAGATAAATAATAACAAAAAAATTGTAAAGTGGAGAAAGCGAGAGCGCGCGAATGCACTCAAGCAAACACAAACAGCACAGCACGATGCGTATTTTTTTTAAAAATTGACAAAATAAATCAAAATTAAATCAAAAATAAAAATAAGTGGAAAAGGCGCGAGTGCGCGAGCACACAGGAGCAAAGACAAGCAGCGCAGCTTGATGCGTAGTAAAAAAAATAATAAATAGACAACTGGTCGACCTCATTAGAAATAAAAACCCAAAAGATGAGATAGACAAACAAACAAACACATAAATGTGGAGAGAAGGGCAGTGCGCGCAGGAGCAAAGGTAAACAGCAGACAGACCTGAATCCTTATCTTTACAAGGTCGACCTCAGAACTTTGTTCAGTTTGTCTCGGTGACGGATAATGGAAGGAAGGGCAGGCAACTGGTCGACTTCATTTAAATAAACAAATAAAAAATAAGATAAACTCTCAGGAATAGATAAATAATAACAAAAAAATTGTAAAGTGGAGAAAGCGAGAGCGCGCGAATGCACTCAAGCAAACACAAACAGCACAGCACGATGCGTATTTTTTTTAAAAATTGACAAAATAAATCAAAATTAAATCAAAAATAAAAATAAGTGGAAAAGGCGAGAGTGCGCGAGCACACAGGAGCAAACACAAGCAGCGCAGCTTGATGCGTAGTAAAAAAAATAATAAATAGACAACTGGTCGACCTCATTAGAAATAAAAACCCAAAAGATTAGATAGACAAACAAACAAACACATAAATGTGGAGAGAAGGGCAGTGCGCGCAGGAGCAAAGGTAAACAGCAGACAGACCTGAATCCTTATCTTTACAAGGTCGACCTCAGAACTTTGTTCAGTTTGTCTCGGTGACGGATAATGGAAGGAAGGGCAGGCAACTGGTCGACTTCATTTAAATAAACAAATAAAAAATAAGATAAACTCTCAGGAATAGATAAATAATAACAAAAAAAATTGTAAAGTGGAGAAAGCGAGAGCGCGCGAATGCACTCCAGCAAACACAAACAGCACCGCACGATGCGTATTTTTTTTTAAATTGACAAAATAAATCAAAAATAAATCAAAAATAAAAATAAGTGGAAAAGGCGAGAGTGCGCGAGCACACAGGAGCAAAGACAAGCAGCGCAGCTTGATGCGTAGTAAAAAAAATAATAAATAGGCAACTGGTCGACCTCATTAGAAATAAAAACCCAAAAGATTAGATAGACAAACAAACAAACACATATATGTGGAGAGAAGGGTAATGCGCGCAGGATCAAAGGTAAACAGCAGACAGACCTGAATCCTTATCTTTACAAGGTCGACCTCAGAACTTTGTTCAGTTTGTCTCGGTGACGGATAATGGAAGGAAGGGCAGGCAACTGGTCGACTTCATTTAAATAAACAAATAAAAAATAAGATAAACTCTCAGGAATAGATAAATAATAACAAAAAAATTGTAAAGTGTAGAAAGCGAGAGCGCGCGAATGCACTCAAGCAAACACAAACAGCACAGCACGATGCGTATTTTTTTTAAAAATTGACAAATAAATCAAAAATCAATCAAAAATAAAAATAAGTGGAAAAGGCGAGAGTGCGCGAGCACACAGGAGCAAAGACAAGCAGCGCAGCTTGATGCGTAGTAAAAAAAATAATAAATAGACAACTGGTCGACCTCATTAGAAATAAAAACCCAAAAGATTAGATAGACAAACAAACAAACACATAAATGTGGAGAGAAGGGCAGTGCGCGCAGGAGCAAAGGTAAACAGCAGACAGACCTGAATCCTTATCTTTACAAGGTCGACATCAGAACTTTGTTCAGTTTGTCTCGGTGTCGGATAATGGAAGGAAGGGCAGGCAACTGGTCGACTTCATTTAAATAAACAAATAAAAAATAAGATAAACTCTCAGGAATAGATAAATAATAACAAAAAAATTGTAAAGTGGAGAAAGCGAGAGCGCGCGAATGCACTCAAGCAAACACAAAGAGCACAGCACGATGCGTATTTTTTTTTAAAAGTTGACAAAATAAATCAAAAATAAATCAAAAATAAAAATAAGTGGAAAAGGAGAGAGTGCGCGAGCACACAGGAGCAAAGACAAGCAGGGCAGCTTGATGCGTAGTAAAAAAAATAATAAATAGACAACTGGTCGACCTCATTAGAAATAAAAACCCAAAAGATTAGATAGACAAACAAACAAACACATAAATGTGGAGAGAAGGGCAGTGCGAGCAAAGGTAAACAGCAGACAGACCTGAATCCTTATCTTTACAAGGTCGACCTCAGAACTTTGTTCAGTTTGTCTCGGTGACGGATAATGGAAGGAAGGGCAGGCAACTGGTCGACTTCATTTAAATAAACAAATAAAAAATAAGATAAACTCTCAGGAATAGATAAATAATAACAAAAAAATTGTAACGTGTAGAAAGCGAGAGCGCGCGAATGCACTCAAGCAAACACAAACAGCACAGCACGATGCGTATTTTTTTTAAAAATTGACAAATAAATCAAAAATAAATCAAAAATAAAAATAAGTGGAAAAGGCGAGAGTGCGCGAGCACACAGGAGCAAAGACAAGCAGCGCAGCTTGATGCGTAGTAAAAAAAATAATAAATAGACAACTGGTCGACCTCATTAGAAATAAAAACCCAAAAGATTAGATAGACAAACAAACAAACACATAAATGTGGAGAGAAGGGCAGTGCGGGCAGGAGCAAAGGTAAACAGCAGACAGACCTGAATCCTTATCTTTACAAGGTCGACCTCAGAACTTTGTTCAGTTTGTCTCGGTGACGGATAATGGAAGGAAGGGCAGGCAACTTGTCGACTTCTTTTAAATAAACAAATAAAAATAAGATAAACTCTCAGGAATAGATAAATAATAACAAAAAAAACTGTAAAGTGGAGAAAGCGAGAGCGCGCGAATGCACTCAAGCAAACACAAACAGCACAGCACGATGCGTATTTTTTTTTAAAATTGACAAAATAAATCAAAAATAAATCAAAAATAAAAATAAGTGGGAAAGGCGAGAGTGCGCGAGCACACAGGAGCAAAGACAAGCAGCGCAGCTTGATGCGTAGTAAAAAAAATAATAAATAGACAACTGGTAGACCTCATTAGAAATAAAAACCCAAAAGATTAGATAGACAAACAAACAAACACATAAATGTGGAGAGAAGGGCAGTGCGCGCAGGAGCAAAGGTAAACAGCAGACAGACCTGAATCCTTATCTTTACAAGGTCGACCTCAGAACTTTGTTCAGTTTGTCTCGGTGACGGATAATGGAAGGAAGGGCAGGCAACTGGTCGACTTCATTTAAATAAACAAATAAAAAATAAGATAAACTCTCAGGAATAGATAAATAATAACAAAAAAATTGTAAAGTGGAGAAAGCGAGAGCGCGCGAATGCACTCAAGCAAACACAAACAGCACAGCACGATGCGTATTTTTTTTAAAAGTTGACAAAATAAATCAAAAATAAATCAAAAATAAAAATAAGTGGAAAAGGCGAGAGTGCGCGAGCACACAGGAGCAAAGACAAGCAGCGCAGCTTGATGCGTAGTAAAAAAAATAATAAATAGACAACTGGTCGACCTCATTAGAAATAAAAACCCAAAAGATTAGATAGACAAACAAACAAACACATAAATGTGGAGAGAAGGGCAGTGCGCGCAGGAGCAAAGGTAAACAGCAGACAGACCTGAATCCTTATCTTTACAAGGTCGACCTCAGAACTTTGTTCAGTTTGTCTCGGTGACGGATAATGGAAGGAAGGGCAGGCAACTGGTCGACTTCATTTAAATAAACAAATAAAAAATAAGATAAACTCTCAGGAATAGATAAATAATAACAAAAAAATTGTAAAGTGGAGAAAGCGAGAGCGCGCGAATGCACTAAAGCAAACACAAACAGCACAGCACGATGCGTATTTTTTTTAAATTGACAAAATAAATAAAAAATAAATCAAAAATGAAAATAAGTGGAAAAGGCGAGAGTGCGCGAGCACACAGGAGCAAAGACAAGCAGCGCAGCTTGATGCGTAGTAAAAAAAATAATAAATAGACAACTGGTCGACCTCATTAGAAATAAAAACCCAAAAGATTAGATAGACAAACAAACAAACACATAAATGTGGAGAGAAGGGCAGTGCGGGCAGGAGCAAAGGTAAACAGCAGACAGACCTGAATCCTTATCTTTACAAGGTCGACCTCAGAACTTTGTTCAGTTTGTCTCGGTGACGGATAATGGAAGGAAGGGCAGGCAACTGGTCGACTTCATTTAAATAAACAAATAAAAAATAAGATAAACTCTCAGGAATAGATAAATAATAACAAAAAAATTGTAAAGTGGAGAAAGCGAGAGCGCGCGAATGCACTCAAGCAAACACAAACAGCATAGCACGATGCGTATTTTTTTAAATTGACAAAATAAATCAAAAATAAATCAAAAATAAAAATAAGTGGAAAAGGAGAGAGTGCGCGAGCACACAGGAGCAAAGACAAGCAGCGCAGCTTGATGCGTAGTAAAAAAAAATAATAAATAGACAACTGGTCGACCTCATTAGAAATAAAAACCCAAAAGATTAGATAGACAAACAAACAAAAACATAAATGTGGAGAGAAGGGTAGTGCGGGCAGGAGCAAAGGTAAACAGCAGACAGACCTGAATCCTTATCTTTACAAGCTCCACCTCAGAACTTTGTTCAGTTTGTCTCGGTGACGGATAATGGAAGGAAGGGCAGGCAACTGGTCGACTTCATTTAAATAAACAAATAAAAAATAAGATAAACTCTCAGGAATAGATAAATAATAACAAAAAAATTGTAAAGTGGAGAAAGCGAGAGCGCGAGATTGCACTCAAGCAAACACAAACAGCACAGTACGATGGGTTTTTTTTTAAATTGACAAAATAAATCAAAAATAAATCAAAAACAAAAATAAGTGGAAAAGGCGAGAGTGTGCCAGCACACAGGAGCAAAGACAAGCAGCGCAGCTTGATGCGTAGTAAAAAAAATAATAAATAGACAACTGGTCGACCTCATTAGAAATAAAAACCCAAAAGATTAGATAGACAAACAAACAAACACATAAATGTGGAGAGAAGGGCAGTGCGGGCAGGAGCAAAGGTAAACAGCAGACAGACCTGAATCCTTATCTTTACAAGGTCGACCTCAGAACTTTGTTCAGTTTGTCTCGGTGACGGATAATGGAAGGAAGGGCAGGCAACTGGTCGACTTCATTTAAATAAACAAATAAAAAATAAGATAAACTCTCAGGAATAGATAAATAATAACAAAAAAATTGTAAGTGGAGAAAGCGAGAGCGCGCGAATGCACTCAAGCAAACACAAACAGCATAGCACGATGCGTATTTTTTTAAATTGACAAAATAAATCAAAAATAAATCAAAAATAAAAATAAGTGGAAAAGGCGAGAGTGCGCGAGCACACAGGAGCAAAGACAAGCAGCGCAGCTTGATGCGTAGTAAAAAAAAATAATAAATAGACAACTGGTCGACCTCATTAGAAATAAAAACCCAAAAGATTAGATAGACAAACAAACAAAAACATAAATGTGGAGAGAAGGGTAGTGCGGGCAGGAGCAAAGGTAAACAGCAGACAGACCTGAATCCTTATCTTTACAAGCTCCACCTCAGAACTTTGTTCAGTTTGTCTCGGTGACGGATAATGGAAGGAAGGGCAGGCAACTGGTCGACTTCATTTAAATAAACAAATAAAAAATAAGATAAACTCTCAGGAATAGATAAATAATAACAAAAAAATTGTAAAGTGGAGAAAGCGAGAGCGCGAGATTGCACTCAAGCAAACACAAACAGCACAGTACGATGGGTTTTTTTTAA